>NC_068451.1:27592577-27705077 GCF_023373465.1 Oncorhynchus keta | reverse complement strand
CCTCTGACCCTCTTCAGGTCATCCTCTTTCCCTCTGCTCCTCTGTTCCTCTTCAGGTCATCCTCTTTCCCTCTGCTCCTCTGTTCCTCTTCAGGTCAACCTCTTTCCCTCTGCTCCCCTGTTCCTCTTCAGGTCATCCTCTTTCCCTCTGCTCCTCTGACCCTCTTCAGGTCATCCTCTTTCCCTCTGCTCCTCTGTTCCTCTTCAGGTCAACCTCTTTCCCTCTGCTCCTCTTCAGGTCATCCTCTTTCCCTCTGCTCCTCTGACCCTCTTCAGGTCATCCTCTTTCCCTCTGCTCCTCTGTCCCTCTTCAGGTCATCCTCTTTCCCTCTGCTCCTCTGACCCTCTTCAGGTCATCCTCTTTCCCTCTGCTCCTCTGTTCCTCTTCAGGTCAACCTCTTTCCCTCTGCTCCTCTGTTCCTCTTCAGGTCATCCTCTTTCCCTCTGCTCCTCTGACCCTCTTCAGGTCATCCTCTTTCCCTCTGCTCCTCTGTTCCTCTTCAGGTCAACCTCTTTCCCTCTGCTCCTCTTCAGGTCATCCTCTTTCCCTCTGCTCCTCTGACCCTCTTCAGGTCATCCTCTTTCCCTCTGCTCCTCTGTCCCTCTTCAGGTCATCCTCTTTCCCTCTGCTCCTCTGACCCTCTTCAGGTCATCCTCTTTCCCTCTGCTCCTCTGACCCTCTTCAGGTCATCCTCTTTCCCTCTGCTCCTCTGTTCCTCTTCAGGTCATCCTCTTTCCCTCTGCTCCTCTGTTCCTCTTCAGGTCAGCCTCTTTCCCTCTGCTCCTCTGACCCTCTTCAGGTCTTCCTCTTTCCCTCTGCTCCTCTGTCCCTCTTCAGGTCATCCTCTTTCTCTCTGACCCTCTTCAGGTCATCCTCTTTGCCTCTGCTCCTCTGTTCCTCTTCAGGTCATCCTCTTTCCCTCTGCTCCTCTGACCCTCTTCAGGTCCTCCTCTTTTCCTCTGCTCCTCTTCAGGTCCTCCTCTTTAGGTCCTCCTCTTTCCCTCTGACCCTCTTCAGGTCATCCTCTTTCCCTCTGCTCCTCTGACCCTCTTCAGGTGCTCCTCTTTCCCTCTGCTCCTCTTCAGGTCCTCCTCTTTCCCTCTGCCCCTCTTCAGGTCCTCCTCTTTCCCTCTGCTCTTCAGGTCCTCCTCTTTCCCTCTGCTCCTCTGACCCTCTTCAGGTCATCCTCTTTCCCTCTGCTCCTCTGACCCTCTTCAGGTCATCCTCTGCTCCGCTCTTTCCCTCTGCTCCTCTTCAGGACCTCCTCTTTCCCTCTGCTCCTCTCTAACCCTCTTTAGGTCCTCTTCTTTCCCCCTGCTCCTTTCTGTCCCTCTTTAGGTCCTCCTCTTTCTCTCTATCCCTCTTTAGATCCTCCTCTTTCCCTCTGCTCCTCTCTAGGTCCTCCTCGGCACCCCTTTTTTAGGTACTTCTCTTTCCCTCTGCTCCTCCTCTAGTCCTCTCTTCAGGTCCTCTGCTCCTCCTCTAGTCCTCTCTTCTCATCCCCCTCTTTAGGTCCTCTGCTCCTCCTCTAGTCCTCTCTTCTCATCCCCTTCTTTAGGTCCTCTAGTCCTCTCTTCTCATCCCCCTCTTTAGGTCCTCTGCTCCTCTCTTCTCATCCCCCTCTTTAGGTCCTCTGCTCCACTCTGTCCCTTTTAAGTGTTTAGTTCTTTATCCGTTATGCTGTTTTTCTTCTCCATTTACCTGTTCTGAATGCTTTCCTGTCTTAGCTCGTGTGAAAAACTGCTTTCATCTTTCAGTAGTTTATAGTAGTTAGCTATTCCTTGGCTTGTTGCTTCTTCACCCTATAGCTATCAGCCTACTCAATTTCCTCTTCCTTATTTTGCATGCCTTTTCCAACTGCTCTCTGGTCAAACTGAGCTATTTTTTGTTTTTGTTTGTTTTACTTCAGCCATTCTTTTGACATTTAATATTGTTCCTTGAATTTAAGTTCAGTGCCAATCCCTAGAAACAGTGCAATGTTAATCAGTGACATTAAAGCCAGAATCTCAGGATTTTGATGTCAATCAACTCACTGAACTGTCAACTCATATGATTGTCCATTGCTGTCTCTCAGTTCGGATTTTAAAAAAATAAATGCCTTTAACAATGTTCAGTTTGAGGAGTCTTCTGGGTTTGATACAATATCAATCTTGAGCAACAATTTTTACATTAAGTAGAAGTGCAACATGTCATTTCTATAACTCAAGACAAACAATACTTATTTCTAAACTTTTATTTTATTAGGTTCAAGACAAAAATACATATGTACACAGTATTTACAAAACGGGAGTATTTCATTTCAAATACAATCCAGGGAGGGTTGAGACTGGGGAGGAGGGATATTTTGCAAGTATATCCTTTAGTTTCAGCTAGCTGCAACAAAAACCACCTGAGCAGTGTAGAAGCAATACTTACTACCGAGAATGGAGAGTTACTCAGCAACAATAGTCACTAGCAAACAGATACTCAACATGAGGGTGGAGAAAGGAGATATTCTGATAGAAGGGAAGAGGGAGGGGACACATGCAGGTAAGAAGAGTGAGGAGAGAAAAGGAGCAACAGAACAAATCCACTAAAGACAGTGAAGAATTAAAAATGAACCGATGCATCAGGCTGAAGTAAAAGGGAATTGTTCAAGTGCAGTCTAATAGGACAAATGGAGGCAGGAGTTACACAGTGATGTGCTTCAAGAACTTCAAGAGAGGAAAAAACAAACCCACAAGTGTCAGAAGGAACAGTTGAGAGAGTAAGAGGAGGAGCAGCACATTTTAAAAAGGAGAAGCATTGTTAATTAAATGGAAATGTACAGTTATAAACCATTATTGAACAAAAAATATGAATGTGTCAGAACTAAAGCATCAATGTGAGATATGAGAGGTTCTGCAATGTTAAACATCTGACCAGGAGATAGCACGCTACATGAACTTGACTGTTGAAGAGGTGTCTGAAATCAACAGAGACAAGACAGAGAAGCATCCTGTTTAGGAAAGGTACAGAGCAAGACAGAGCAACATTCTGATATGGGAGCCAACTACTACCAGACTACTCAAAACTGACAGGAATGTGACCAAATATAAGCAGATAAGAAAAAAAATATCTAGAATGTATTTTCCTTGATATAATGGAACTTGTATGCTGTATGTCCAGATCCATTTCAAATCCCAAAAAGTAGTTTACATGCTAGAGATACCAATTAATGGGTTTCCAAGTTAAAATAACTCCCATTGTATTACGACAAATACCAAATGCAGGCAAATTAATTTACAGGTAGACCACACGAGGCAGCTGACAAAATACATCAAGGTTACAGAGATGCCAAATATTCACTGACCAAAAAAGGTTGCCATAACAAATATTTATCTGTACTTGAGAAGTTAACATAATGACAAAGCAATTTCTAGAGAACACCATGGTTATGAAAAACAAGAACGCATGCAAATGTTTCTGGACAAACAGTATACATTAACACATATGATGGTTTAGAGGTATAGGCCTTCCTAACTATAGACAGAACTTGCAAGTCTTCCAAAATTGTTTCTGGCAAACTAGTTTTCTTGATTCAAGTTAAGAATAGTCAAATAAAATACATTCAAAAGACTTGACTAAAACAATTGAAGTCAGGCTCCCATGTATAAGACACAGCAACATCAGGTCATATTGACAAAATGGCTTGAACTTGAGTTGGCAGTATCAAGTCTTGCATTTCTCACACTTTTCCCTCTCTCCAGCTTGCTTCTGGAGGCTGGGAGGAGGTGCTCTCTTTTCACATTCCTTTTGCTCCTGTAATGCAGTACTGCAAGAAGAAAAATAAGAGAAAAGGACTGGTGACGGGAGTGGGACAAAGTAAAGGGGGACAGAGAATAAGAAGATGAGAGAAGGGACAAGTTGAGTCATGAGTACAACTGCTGAAATTAATGACCGAAGAGAGCACATATCACACAAAATAGTGCCAGTCAAATGACACAAAGGGATCTAGAAATGGGTAGAAGGGTTGCTGAGAAGACTGATCACTCATCCAGACATTCATATTGAAAGTGATCCTGCAGTCATGTCATAGATATATATATATCTCAGGCTCTCAATCCAATCATTAAGAATATTAATAACATAATGACGGTACCATATTGATATGTTCCCATATCAAAACACTGACTCACACCAGCCAAACCACTGTTAATCTGAAACAGGTCTGGGTTTGCTCTTTGACAAACTACTTCCAAAGAAATTGACAAATGGGAGACTTGAGCAACACAACAAGTTTGTTTCTTGGCTAATGGGAGTGCAGTGCCTTCAACCAAACCTTTCTCTTGCCATCAGGATGTTGTGTGGGGGTCTTAGTACATTACTTATCTCTAAGGCAGTGATATTCAAACTTTTTCAGTTGGGGACACCATTTTTTCCACCAGAATTTCTGGGGAACAATTTTTTTTGGCCAGAAGAATTTCCAAACCTACTGACAACCTTTAATTTGTTTTTACCTTCAATTCATTACATGTTCATCTCATCGAAATGAAAATAAACCAATAAATACATTTACTCAATAAAAATAGATTTTTTAAATTATCCCTTTCAAAATCGTTTCTATATTGTCCCATACAATATGACCTATGAATGTTTTCGCATTTCCCTCATGGGTCGCGATGCTGACTTTGAATACCACTGCAAGAGGTTCATGATTACAGAAAGCCAGAAAGGTTGAGATGACACAGAATTGCAGTAAATCAAATCAAAAAAAAAAAAAATGGGTTCACAAAAGATGAGCATTTTTAAAAAATGATTAAGAAATGAAAGTGGTCAACCAAGGTGTGCATATCTAAGGGACATTTGGCAAGAAAAATTTGGTTTATACAGCAAATATCCCATTTTCAATCCCTGTAAAAGCCCAAAATATAAACCTGTCCTGCAAACTTATTGAATAAGCGGTCAAAAATATAGGGTAGAAATCACGCAAGTGTTTGCACTACAAAAAGCAGTTACTATCATTTCCCCATTTAAATCCACGGCAATATCAAAAACAGGCAATGTATTCCAAATCATCCAACTTTAGATTTGTAACTATAATTTACATATTCACATCGATTGTCTTAAGAATACATTGTTTATTACCCATATCTAAAATGCTTTAGCTTCTCATTCACCATATACGTTTGTCAAAATTACACTTGCCCTGGTAAACATAAGACATATCAAAATGTCCAATGAATAAAGGCCAACTGAATCCACAACAAGGCCAACTGAATCCATAACAATGTACATTAGATACTGACACATCTACTCTATAGATGAGCACACATGACATTTGTTACAGCACAGACTTCTGTTCATCCTGAAAGTTGAGTCCTATCTTGTGTATAGCCTTGTTAGTTATTTTATGGTGTTACCAAATTCCTTTTGTATTTATATAAATTGTTCTTACTTTGTAACTCTGCATTGTTGGGAAAGGGCTCGTAGGTAAGCATTTCAGTCTGAACCAGTTGTATTCAGTGCATGTGACAAATAAATTTGATATCTCCGCAATGGCACTGAACTCACTAAAATACCTCGAGCTTTGATGTGAATCAAGTTAATACTCTTCAAGGTCATGCCTGAAAACAAGGGGTATATATGCTGATATTAGATCAACTGATATCACCAACTCATGTTCCATTTCTAGGTTCTATTTATGTATTGACAATTATGTTGATTTACAATTAACTCTCCACACTAGTCTCCTCGCTTCAGATCTTATCAAGAGTATACACAGGGATGTAGCCTAATGTATAACTGCTGGATAGGACCCATAAATAACTACTCGACAATCCTTCACTCTCACCTGCCTTTACTGAAAACCAAAATGTCTGCAATGGGGTTTTAAAGATATCACATGATTTCTTAGCTTTAAATAAATAAGCAGATGATTTGATTACAGACAAACATTTGATAAGCAGAGTCTTGTATGCTTTAGCCGTCAACATTAATGTCCTAAACTAATGTTTTGTGTCAGAATGACAATTTTCAATTGAGGACAGTTACCTTTTAAACCTGAATTTGTGTATCTGCACCTGCATAATTGTACAGTTTGGCTTCATCATTCTTTTAAAAATGAGGGGGGTTAATACTGGCACCCTTAATTTTATATCACAATTTCAGACACACTATCATCATGTGGATGGAATTTAAGCAATTACCATAAACTTGATTACATACACCTTAACCCAAACCAATGGTTAGTGTTTGTGAATGAGCCAATAGTGAATACCAGGTGATCTTTGCCGTGCTGTCCTCCACCTCCTTCCAGCACACCAACAGTCATTTTTCTTACCAGCCATACATACATACTCAGCCTTACTGAACGGAGTGTGGAGCATACAAACCCAGACGTTGCTGCCATCTGCACAGACAGCGATCTCATCTCCATCTGTTGTGTGGCGGGACTGATCCAGCCACCATATTTGAAGCTGAAGACTTTGCCACCATCTTGATGGAGCTGACTTTTTCCTGTGTGGTGGGAGTGCTTGACGACTGCTATCCCATGCTGCTGAGGGAGCTGTTGATCGGATACACCACAGGCTCGCTCAGAGCCTCAACTTGGTTATTTGGTACTCTTAAGGGGTGGGAAACTGCCTCCTTGTCTGCTCTCAGGGGATAGATGGACTATAGGTGGATATCCTGCCTCCTGGACACATACCGAGGGATTGCAGAGGCCATTCTTGGTAAATATTAGGGGACTGTATCCACCATCACACTTTATAAGTCTGTGGGTAGCGGACAACTGTGGGGTAAGGATGGCTGTGGCCAACCTGGGCAAGGAGCCAATCAGAACCTTTAAATTTCTCAGTCAATACCTTTCAGGGGTGACAAGTGTGCAGGGCTACGCAGCAACAGGATGCGGGGGTAACTTTCCCCACCCGATCGCCAATCGTAGACAGCTTGAGGGAAGGGGGGACAGGACATACAAACCACCATCTCCTCCTCTCCCGGATTGGACGCTGGATCACAAAGGCTTCCTGAAAGCAGCAAAGGGCTAGCACAGTCTCTAGAGCTGAACACCTGAACAGATAAACCTCTTCGCTGGTTGACGGTTTGGTTTTGGAGTGGATGAGCAGCCTGTTGGATGAGGGCTTGAGGGATGACTTTAGCTCATTTAGTTTTCATCTCCCTCTTGGGTTCTCAAGGCTTGTCTTCGCATGAGTTTGAGGCTGTTGACTTGAGGGAAGGAAAAACATAACAGAACACTGTTAGCTTAAAACTTCTGAGAGCGATAGTGGATGGGAGACCTTGAGGCTACGCTGTTCCCTGATCTGTGTGAGTTGGCGCTTGATCTTCAGGTCTTACATTGAACTAATGCCTAACATCTGTTCGTCATTATAATGTTCTAAGTCGAAAGTATAATTAATATCTTGAGCTGTTCAGAGATGTGTGGGACTAAGCTATTCTAAATGTATTTGATGTGCAGCATGTATGCAGATAATCTCCCCCACTCTTGTTATACAGTCCATATCTGTGAGCACATTGCATCTGTGGGTGGGATCCTCACTGAATTTCAACCTTAAGTGATTTAGTGGGTCCTAGTGCATATCTCCCTCTTTCTACAGGACTAAATTGTAGTTTCAGTCTAACCACTAGTCTCCCTCCTGAAGTGTAGTGCAGTATAACTGGAGGGTACATTCCTGACCCTGTCTAGCTCTCAGTATCTCCCTTTAGTGTGCTTTCCCCCCTCCCCGGTAAACCCCCCACCCCCTCAGGAGGCTGCCAGACAGGCTGAGCTGATCTTGCAGTCTATCTTGCTGGGGTCAGAGGGGAAGAAGGTGACCCCCAGGCCTGTGAGGAAGGCCATGCAAGAGTCTAAACAAAGGAAGCCCAGACTGGACTGCACATACTCCACCGGCAAGTCTGGTCTGAATCTGGGAAAACAGAGGGGGAGAGGCAATTTAAAGTGGGACCATTTCTATCCTACATACAATTACATAAAATGATGAATTGTTAGGAACCATGGAGTTTGTAGGAAAGGCCTCTGGCGTACGTTTTGAATAAAGCCCTGAGAGCGATCATCCTCTCCCTCTCTACAAACTTGTCTATGAGGTAGGATGCCATGCGTGGGGCTCTCCGGTAGAGCTGGAAAAAACGGTGGAAGTTTCCCAGAGCCCAGGCGGCGCGGAGGGAGAGCGCGTGGGACACACACTCATCCGCCCGCAGCGCCGCAGTCAGGTACACCAGCTCAGTCGTGATGTCTGTGTGGGGGGCAAACACGCAACCAAGAAAATCAGGACATTAAGCTCAATTCTATGCGAGCCAAAATCCAATGCAGAAATATGATGATTGATGAGGAATATCAGGCAGGTGGTAAGTTACCTCCAGAGTTTTTAGTGAAGATATAGTAGAGTAGTCTGTAAGCAGTGAACTCCCCTATGTTCTCTGACGGGTTGTCCTTGTACAGGGCCTTCAGCTGCATCTGGCACTGGTTGAACTCTGCGTGGTCGCCCTGGTAACAACGCAAACATTTAGAGAATGCACATCTAGTACGACACCGCACCTTTAACCTCAAAAACGGCGCCCAACGTCAAATACGAGGTAGCGAAGGGGGACAGTGTATGGAGAGGCCCTCTCACCTTTTCCAGAGCAATGCGTGCATGGCACTCGTATACTTCCACTGTGAACTCTGTACGAACTCCTTGGACCTGAAAGGAGGAGAGACGCCTCCTGTTTTCATATCCTCATATACCGAGATAGGACAAAGTGCCTGTTCGACTAAACTAAAAAGGACCTGTTCGACTAAACTAAAAAGGACATGTAGTAAACTGACCGTGAGGTCCTGTCGTATGGACTTCATCTGTTCACAGGCGTAGGGGTAGTCCTGACGGGTCTTCCAGTGGGCCTTCACGGCCAACAGAGACTTCCTCAGCACCTGGCCAGAGACGGGATTAGGAGACAAACATCACACAATCTGAAGGGAGGCCTCAAATAAGGATCCTCTCATTCCACGTGACAGGCGATACTCACAGATACGGGACGCACGGTGGCAGGGTCAGGGGCACAGGTGAGTCTCAGGTAGATCTTGGTGATCTCTTGGCAGGTGCCTACGATGGGGCAGTCGTCCCAGCTCAGGTCCTCCTTGGGCAGCTCCAGGTTGTTGATGGACAGCACCAGGGGCTCTGAACGCATCTTGGTGTTGTGGAAGCGTGCCGCTCGGCTTTGTTTCTTGGCCTCGCGGTGGGGGTCGTGGAAGTCCAGGCCGGCGTTCCCACCTTTCCTCTTCTTGCCCAGGACGGTGGAGTTAGCGTCATCCATGTTTCTGAGAAGAGAAGCCGAAATGTGATCAGCACAATGAGGGAAAGGTGAATATTAGTTTGTGGGTGAGTCAAGGCCAATGACTTGAAAGAAGATCTCACCCAAAACTAGCTTTTATTATTTGTTTTATTAGTCCATTGTTGATATAGTCCCAGAATGTTTTGCATGTCAGCAATCAAGTTTTCAAGATGTATCACTTTCAAAATACAGCCGGTATGATGCATTTTGCATCATATGATGCAGAGTTTGGCATAATATGATGCAAAATGCATTATTCCGGCTATATTTCTGTATTTTGAAAGTTGCATATCTTGAAAACTCGATTGCTGACATGCAAAACATTAAGTCTGGAATTTTTCTTTAGGCCAAAACATGCTCATTTACCTCCGTCCTCTGTTGCCTCTTCCGCCCCTTCCTCGTCCCCTCTCTCCACCCCCTCTGCCTCGGTCCCTGTCGCCCCCACGGCCACGCCCTCCTTTCTGATTGCGCCGGGGAAGCTGGGTTCGGAGGTCACTGGACATGCTGCTGTCCGACTGGGACTCAGAGTCACTGGAAGAGGAGAACGAACAGGACATTACAACAAAACTACACAGCATACTTTCTCTTTTTAGAGTGGCTATGATTATACAATATTAAGGAGAATATTTGACCAATAAAAAAACAGGTTGGGGCAAATAATACACCTAGACAATTATGAAAACAAAAATAATAATAATCACTGGACCAACCCAAAACATACAAACACACTGTCTCTCACCTGCGCCTGTGTCTCTGGCCATTGCGGTCCCTGTGTCGGTTGTGGGAGGGAGAGGGGGAGCGAGAGGAGGAGCCTGAGGAGCTGGATGAGGGGCTTCTCTGGGAGAAGACGTTCCTGTAGTGTCCCAGCCTGGCCCCACCACCCCTGCCACGCGTAGCCCCACCTGTACCCCCACCACGGCCCACAGAACTCTCCAGAGTCCTTTGGGTGGGTACAGCCTCCCAGCGAGACTGCTTGGCCTTCAGTCTGGACGGAGAGAGAGGAGAGAAGGGATTAGGATGAAAGGCAGAAATGAGGCATTTGGTCTCCAAAAGGGGATTCAGGCTTTCTAAGTTCCAAGACGGTGAAACACCAGGCCAAGTTCCAAGACGGTGAAACACCAGGCCAAGTTCCAAGACGGTGAAACACCAGGCCAAGTTCCAAGACGGTGAAACACCAGGCCAAGTTCCAAGACGGTGAAACACCAGGCCAAGTTCCAAGACGGTGAAACACCAGGCCAAGTTCCAAGACGGTGAAACACCAGGCCAAGTTCCAAGACGGTGAAACACCAGGCCAAGTTCCAAGACGGTGAAACACCAGGCCAAGTTCCAAGACGGTGAAACACCAGGCCAAGTTCCAAGACGGTGAAACACCAGGCCAAGTTCCAAGACTGTGAAACACCAGGCCAAGTTCCAAGACAGTGAAACATCAGGCCAAGTTCCAAGACAGTGAAACATCAGGCTAAGTTCCAAGACAGTTGTTGAAATTAGTATGGATAAATTAATAAACAATATCCCCATTTTAAATAGAATTGTAACTAAGTAAACTTACACTCTGTTTTATAAGTGATCAACAATATGAGTTCATAAGAAGGGATTGTGTGACACGGACAAGGAGTAATAAAAAGTTAATGAACACCATTCCAACTAGGCAGAAACAAATGCGTTGGGGACTGTGTAAACACATAAGGTCGTTAGCCTATGGTTGACCCTACTGAAACTTAGCTCTGGGGTTTTTAGATAAGGCAGTGAGTGCATTCCTAGGTTCTGTTAATTAAAACTGTCAGTTCAGTAGTGATCGATAATGTTGAGGGGTCAAAAGTTATCTGGGAGTGTGTTAGTAAGTTAGAATGAACTTTAACCTTACTTTGTCCCGGTCGAGAGGAGGAGATTCTGTTAAAGCCATGAAATGACGTCATGATCTGTATATAAACTGCTGCACGTGATTAAGTGGGAGCGCACTCCGAGAATAAATTCTATTACCTATTATTGAAAGACTGGTCTGCGTCTATTTTATGCAAACAAGAAATCTTACAAATTCTCATAAAATAGATTAAGGGCTTTCAATTGATGAAAGCACATTGGCATAATTAAATTACAGTAACAACAGTGAAACAGGCTAAGTTCCTAGACAGTGAAACATCAGGCTTTTTCAAGAACAACTGCTCCACTCACTCAGGCAGAGGCTCGCGGTCCCAGTCGATGGTGTAGGCAGACCCATCCTGTAGTCTTTTCTGTAGGACCTCCTTCAGCCCCTTTTCGGTGCGGTCCTTGTCCTCCTCATTCTCACAGGCTGTGAAGCAGCGCTGAACATACTCCTTCATCGCCTGGGGCCAGTCCTGGGGCCTGAGGGAATCATTTTTATAATCAGCACTGCAACAGTAAATAAGGGGGAAAGGAAACTGGTTTGGGAGTACTAGGTCAATTTGAAGTGACTAATTATTAGTTTGAGAAAGAGGGACATGGTACTTCTGAAATCTATTGGATGCAGATTTTAAACTCCTGTCATCTTCTGATCATGAGTAGAGATACTTCATTCTTCCCCAGTAGGTATTAAGGATAGTAAAGACCGATATATTGGTGTCATTAGTAGTCTCCTCACCGTGTCTGGGCACCGCCAGGTGCAGCAGGAGCAGCAGCCGGGGAGGAAGGAGTAGCAGCCAATCCAGTGGGTTGTTCCCCAGGAGGGAAACTTTGATTGGTCATGACGTAGGGTCGCTTGGGAATGTTGAACTTCATCGCACCTGCTCCAGGTGCCTCTGTGGAAAATAATGAAGGCGGCATTGAAACAAACAAAATAACACCAAGTGATGGGAAACAAATTCATTGATAAGCTGACAGAAAAAAACATGCTCTAGACACCTGAACACACACACACACAACTCAATACCCTCACACACTTACGTTTCATGCGGTGCCAGAGCTGCGGTCCTTGTTGCTGTGGCTGTTGTTGTTGATGGTTCTTGTTTTTGTTGGCCTCTCCTCTCCCAGCTCCTGGTCCATACTGACCCTGTCCTTGTTGCTGGTGTTGGTTGTTATTCTGCTGCTGCTGGTATGAGTTTGGAGTCTGGTAGCTCTGCCCATAGCTGGGCCTGCCCTGGTTGTGGTTGTAACCTCTCATCTGGTTGGGGTCATTGTTGGGGTAGGGCATGGGGTTGTAAGAGTTCTGCCCTGGAGGAAGGGGGTACTGGGAGTTGGGAGGGGGAGGGATGGCTGGGGGAGGAGGGGGTGGGGGCTGCTCAGAGCTGGTGGGGCTCTGGGGGGGTGGTTGAGGTGCAGCAGGAGGAGGGGGTTGGGGCTGAGAGGGGTAGCTGGAGGACTGGTCATCCATCACGGGCAGGGATGGAGGCTGGGAAGGTAGGGACAAATAATAGATGGGGGAAAAGAAACTTGTATATCTCAATATGAAAGGAGAACTGCAGAGCAAAACATTCTAACTGCAACAGACTTCAGCTCCAAACAGATTCTTAGTGGGAGGATTACATTATGCTGAGCCGCGAGGTACCGGGTAAAGGCCCGCTACGTCATGGGTCGAAAGCGGGGAGGGAGGAGCGTCCTTCTCAAACCAAAACAGTCATCTGTGCCCCGTCTCAAACCAAAACAGTCATCTGTGCCCCGTCTCAAACCAAAACAGTCATCTGTGCCCCGTCTCAAACCAAAACAGTCATCTGTGCCCCGTCTCAAACCAAAACAGTCATCTGTGCCCCGTCTCAAACCAAAACAGTCATCTGTGCCCCGTCTCAAACCAAAACAGTCATCTGTGCCCCGTCTCAAACCAAAACAGTCATCTGTGCCCCGTCTCAAACCAAAACAGTCATCTGTGCCCCGTCTCAAACCAAAACAGTCATCTGTGCCCCGTCTCAAACCAAAACAGTCATCTGTGCCCCGTCTCAAACCAAAACAGTCATCTGTGCCCCGTCTCAAACCAAAACAGTCATCTGTGCCCCGTCTCAAACCAAAACAGTCATCTGTGCCCCGTCTCAAACCAAAACAGTCATCTGTGCCCCGTCTCAAACCAAAACAGTCATCTGTGCCCCTTCTCAAACCAAAACAGTAATCTGTGCCCCTTCTCAAACCAAAACAGTAATCTGTGCCCCTTCTCAAACCAAAACAGTCATCTGTGCCCCTTCTCAAACCAAAACAGTCATCTGTGCCCCTTCTCAAACCAAAACAGTCATCTGTGCCCCGTCTCAAACCAAAACAGTCATCTGTGCCCCGTCTCAAACCAAAACAGTAATCTGTGCCCCTTCTCAAACCAAAACAGTAATCTGTGCCCCTTCTCAAACCAAAACAGTAATCTGTGCCCCTTCTCAAACCAAAACAGTAATCTGTGCCGCTCAGTAATTTTGTCAACAAGGCAGCATGACACATTGACCAATCAACAGTGTCGGGTTGTACCTGACCGTGTGAGATAATTTGTGACGCTTGTCAGTGTAGAAATAGAACAGTATTCAAATGCCAGTCATCAATAGCATCTTAATTCATGCATTTGATCCCTGGCGCACTTCTGTCCGGACACAGAAAGTCATTTTTACACAAACGCCTGGCTCATTTAGTCAATAATTCATAAACTGCAATAGAGGAAGAGTGAAGTAAACTGAAAACTTAATTTAAGTAGCAACAGTAGCAGTTTTCTGATGGTTACCTGTCCAGTTGGAGTGGTGGGAGAGGGGTAAGGTCCTGGAGGTACACCATACTGGCCCTGAGGAGGATAGCCACCACCACCATACTGGAGAATCAGAAGAAAACACACTTCAAATATGGTACTGGCTTGGCTTCAACCAATGGTTTTATGTTGTGTATTCTGTCGGGGTATCATGTATTAACAGTTCATAGATTTTTTAGTTGCAAAGTGCCGGTTTTGTAATGTGTAGGCTAAATCTAACAATTCCAATTCCTTATCTAAACGCTATAGTGCATAAAGCCAGCATCAGTGTCGCGGAAATCATTACCAAGGACTACAGTTAATCTGAAATGTGGAGGGTGTGGAGGATATGTACACGTACGGGGCCCGGCGCCATGGGGTAGTAGTAATTGTAGGGGTAGGTGTATCCAGGATACGGTTCCTGCTGGTTCTGTTGGTACCACTGTTGGTAGTACTGCTGCTGTTGCTGCTGTATGGCTGTGGACTCAGTAACTGCAGGCTGAAACTGACCAGCCTGGAAACAAACAGACAACTACTAAGTGATGAGAGATTAAATCCGAATGAAAGCCTACTCGTCCATTTGAATCATATTCGGGTATAAAGCCAGGAAGACCTGGGGCCGTATCCACAAAGCCTCAGAGTAGGAGTGCTGAGCTAGGATCAGTTTTGCCTTTTAGAATCTTAATCAATAAGACTACATACACAGGTTGGGACCTGATCCAAGATCAGCACTCTTACTTTGAGACGCTTTGTGGATACGAGCCCAGATCAGACAGTTGTACGTCTGTGTCAGGAAGGAAGAAAATGGTCCATGCTGTACAGCTCGTCAAGTTAACTGTTGAGGTAATACATTATACCCAATAACAAGCGCCTTTGAGATTAAAGCCGGGTCTACACTACACTATTTCGGCTCTGATTTAGCTGTCCCAGACAAGTCTTCGAGATTGGAGATAAAATGTCCATGTCATTGCCTACTCGGGGCACGTGGCCGTCACCGATGCTTGTTTAATGTGAACGGGTCAGAGACTCAATCTGAGGGCTACTGATCTCATCTTTGAGCAATCCCAGACATCACGATATTTTCAAACATGTTTGATTTTATCGGAAGCAAATCTGCAATGGTCTTGTAGTGTGAGATGTGCAACAACAAGTTGAGAACGATGATCAGCAATAGCCAATGAGAGCTCGTCAGAGAAGCCAGTGAGATGACTCTCGAGCAGGAGCGATGACTACTACTAGTATGTGTTTGTACTTGCCTTTAACCAAAGCGTCAAATTGTTAAAGCCCTGAAGCTCACAAGCAATGTTATTTAATTCAAAACGGAAGCTAGATATTTCAAATTTGTATGGGAAGCGTGAATTACAAAAGGTTTATCAGGCTGCTTTGAGCCACAGCTCGTAGCTACGTCAAATGTAATCACAATTGTTATTTTGGAAAGACAGCATGGTACGGAGAATCCTCACGACCAGGTCAACAATCTTGTAGTGTGTGACCCCGTCTGTGCCACATCGTTTAGTGTGCGCACCACTACCTACATTGGCAAGATTTTTTTTTTAATTTAATGTTAGAGGCTCGGTGACATTAGGACTTTGAAAGTCGTGTAGTGTCCACCCGGCTTTAAAAAAAAGGCACTGTTACTAAGTCAATAATTGCAACAACTAGACAAGCATTTCATTTAAAAATGGGGTCACGGGAGAAACTCTAAGTAAAAAAAAAAGTGCTTGGTTCATAGAACCGGGGTAATGTCAGCAACATTCAGTAGCTGCTAAATGGGGTTGTAAGAAACCGAGCGGCTTCAGGTCTTTTGACTATAAATATGGCTCTCTTATGGAATGGTATATGCTACAAAATATTATGGCCCATCACTGAAACAGAAACCTCAGAAACATATATGTGTATTCGGTTTCACTCTACAATGTGCAGAACTCATTATAAGAGAATGGACCAACAGTCCATCAGACAGGAGGAAAAAGCACATCACTAGTTAGATTTCCATCCAATTGGCAACACATTTTAATGCGCATATTCTAAAATCCACAAAGAAAATATGCACATTTTCCCTCCAGTGGTGTTTCCACCAAACGGGCTTGTTGGAGAAATCTGTGCTTTATGATAGTGCACACAAAAAGTAATTTTTTGCTTAAATTTTTATATATCTAATAAAAATGAAACGTTCAGTGTGTTTCCATAGAATTTTCAACTCCACCGATAGGTTTGTCACAAACTGTTGCGTTAAATAGCACATTTTCCTATTCTGGTCTTGGCACATGCACTCTAGCCAACAGCTTGCAGATACATTTGCAGGTAGGCTGTGCAGGTAGGATAGTCTACATTATTGCCAGGTCGCAATTGTAAATGAGAACTTGTTATCAACTTGCCTACCTGGTTAAATAATGGTGAAATAAAAAATGGATATTTGTATTTATCAAACGGCAGTCAAGCAATCGATCATGTCACCAGAATTATACCCTCGATATTGACTGTAAAGGAGAATCAAGCTCACAGCCTAATAACCTGCATGGTTTCCCGAGTTGTAGTGGGTGGACCACACACCATATCATCACATGACTCCAAGTTGTCAACAAGCTTATTTGACAAGTCAAATAGTGTTATTTGACAAGTCAAATAGTGTTATTTGACAAGTCAAATAGTGTTATTTGACAAGTCAAATAGTGTTATTTGACAAGTCAAATAGTGTTATTTGACAAGTCAAATAGTGTTATTTGACACGCAAAGACCCAAACAGCTTTCCATAGTATGAAAAATCCTGGTTGAGAATGAAACTGAACAAATGAACCACGAAAACAGCACAGCAAGTGAAAGAAATAGGTTTTGATTATGTTTTACTGTTAAGACGGACATAGGTAAATGCCAACAAAATACATTTTTGGTCAGTTTGGTGTGTGTGTGTAACCTTTATTTAACTAGACAAGTCAGTTAAGAACAAATTCTTATTTACAATGACGGCCTACCCCGGACGACACTGGGCCAATTGTGAGCCGCCCTATGGGACTCCCAATCACGGCCGGATGTGATACAGCCTGGATTCGAACCAGGGACTGTAGTGACGCCTCATGCACTGAGATGCAGTGCCTTAGACCACTGCGTCCATGTGTGTGTTGACTATTTAACTGTACTAGAATGCTTAAAAGCCGCAAAAATTTTAAACATCGGTTATCAGTATCGTTTTTTTTGGCAAAGAAAATATCAGATGTCAGTATCAGCCAAAAATGTCATATCGGTGCATCACTAATTAAAAGCTCATTTGACTTGTCAAATAGTGTTATTTGACGTGCATCTTTTTTGACACGAAAAGACCCAAACGGAGTTCAATAGTACGTCGTGAAGCTAATAGCAGTGACGCCATTACTGGGTAACTCCGGTAGGGCAACATGTGTACCGGTGCTCAACCAAACGGCGAAAGCCAACATCAGCCACGACAGAGAACAGTTGATTGTCAAGGGCAATGAATTCCATTATCTTGGCGTAAATGGATTTCGCCTTTGAGTTCTCTGAAATGTTCTTACGCTTTCAAATAACTGCTAAACTTGTTGACTGCTCAATCCACACCAGCAGACATTGTTGGCTAGGTTAGGAATGCTGTGTTGAACGTGTAGTGCAAAATGTTACGTGGCGTCATTATGTCATGTACCTACGTTATATAGGTATGCGCATCAGCTTTGACATTGGTTTTGCACATCGGCGTTAAACTAGACATCGGGCCAATACCGATGTTGCCATTTTTAACTAATAACATCTGATTCCGATATGTTCACCAATATATTGTGCATCCCTAGTCAAAAGTACTGTCAGACTGTCTTATAATAGACTGTCATAGCCCCAATTTAAAAAGTGAACATTTGCCGTTGATGGCAACTTTTTTTACATGGTTGGGTCGCATTTTTATATATATCAAAATGGGGTCACGGGCCAAAACAGTTTAGGAACCCCTGAATTAGACTAATAAAACTGCCATCCATCTGCCAGACATGAAACCCCTTCATAACCAGAATTTCACTTCATTATCGTAGGTAATGTGCCTTACAGTAAGTAAACAAAAGCATCCGAGAAGCAAAAAAAACAGACACATAAGCAAACACACACCTGTGCTGTGGTCCGGTTGGCCTGAGCGGTCTTGGTGGCGCTCTGGGTCTTGCTGATGGAGGCCAGTGCTTGTCTGGCCTTCTCCCACTCTGGGTTTTCCGAGACTGTCTGGCCCTCTGGACCTGCTGCTGCACCAAACGACCTACAACAGACAGGAGACACGTGACTGTCAGTCAGTTAGTACGGAAACCAAACAAATGTCTGATACATTTAACATTTAACATGACCAAGTTTCAGGTGTGTTAAATTGGAAGATACTACCACCAAACCAGCAATATTTACAGCACACCAATTCTTTACTCAAGAGATAAGATTGTTTATTTTTGGAAATGTGTAACTACACTGAATAAAAATATAAATGCAATTTCAAAGCTTTTACTGAGTTACAGTTCATAAAGGAAATATTTTTTATTTTACCAGGAAAAGCTCATTGAGACCCAGAGTCCTGGCCAAGGCAGCAGCAACAATCAATACATTACTAAATTAAAACATACAACACAACATGATCCAGCTTTAAAATGCATTTACACTCCTCTGTAACAAGACTCCCTTCAAAATGTAAAATTCATTCAGTGGCACTAACTTATCTAGATGACGCATGGATTGTAGACTATTCCATGCCTCTGGTTTGGCAGTCTTGCCAAATACTGTAAATGTCCTGGGGACTAAGTAGCAACCACCTAGCAGGCCGGGTATGGTAACCGCTGGTTAAGAGAATGTCAAGAGTGTGCAAAGCCGTCATCAAGGCAAAGGGTGGCTACTTCGATAAAGACAAACAGAAAATATATTTTGATTGCTACATGATTTCACGTGTTATTTCACAGTTGATGTCTTCACTATTATTCATCACTGTAGAAAATAGTAAAAATAAAGAAAAACCCTTGAATGTGTAGGTGTGTCCAAACTTTTGACTGGAACTGCATGACTATCTGCATATAGATGCAACCTTTCTGGTTGCATCCCATTTCCCAGATGATTAAATAAAATTGAGAACACCACGAGCTAAAACGGAACCCAGCAGCTAAAACGAAATAAATGTATTAGGTCCTAATCTATGGATTTCACATGACTGGGAATAGAGTTGATCTGTGATTGTGGCCTGTGGAATGTTGTCCCACTCCTCTTCAATGGCTGTGCGAAGTCGCTGTATATTGGCTGGGACCGGAACACGCGGTAATACACGTCGACCCAGAGCATCCCAAATATGCTCAATGGGTGACATGTCTGGTGAGTATACAGGCAATGGAAGAACTGGAACATTTTCAGCTTCCAGGAATTGTGTATTGACCCCTGCGACATGGGGCTGTGCATTATCATACTGAAACATGAGGTGATGGCGGCAGATGAATGGCGCAACAATGGGCCTCAGGATATCGTCATGGTATCTCTGTGCATCGAAACAGCCATCGATAAAAAGCAATTGTGCTCGTTGTCCGTAGCTTATGCCTGCCCATACCACAACTCCACCACTACCATGGGGCACTCTGTTCACAACGCTGACACCAGAAAATCACTTGCCCAAATGACACCATAAAAGAAGATGCGCTTCCCTGAGATGGTTTCTGACAGTTTGTGCAAGCCCAGTTTCATCAGCGGTCCGGATGGCTGTTCTCAGACGATACTGCAGACGAAGAAGCCGGATGCGGAGAGCCTGGGCTGGCGTAGTTACACGTGGTGTGCGTTTGTGAGGCCGTTGGACTTACTGTCAAATTCTCTAAAACGACATTGGAGGTGGCTTATGGTAAAGAAATAAACATGACCTTCTCTGGAAACAGCTCTGTTGGACATTCCCTCCAAACTTGACACATCGGTGGTATTGTGTTGTGTGACAAAACTGCACATTTTAGAGTCACCCTTTATTGTCCCCAGCACAAGGTGCACCTGTGTAATGATCATGCTGTTTAATCAGCTTCTTGATAATCATCTTCTTGATATGCCATACCTGTCAGGTGGATGGATTTTCTTGGCAAAGGCAAAATGATGACCAACTTATGTAATTTTTGCATATTTTAGATAAATAAGCTTTATGCGCATACGAAACATTTCTGGAATCTTTTATTTTAGTTAATGAAACCAACACTTTACATGTTGCGTTCATATTTTTTCTTTGTGTATATGAATACATTTTAGTAAGGTAACCTGTTGAATGAGCATCTCAGCTGCTTGAGCATGGCCCCGCTACACACATAACATTCAAAGCCTGCTATTTCTGTGGCCCCTAAATAAAATGGGACATTCTCATTGATCTCTGTTAGCAGAGGGTATGTTGAGCGAATCTCAAAATAACAGTGCTTTGACCCCACATGAAGAATAGCAATAACCCATGCTAGTACAAAATAAAACAGTCATCGCCTGGCCCTGCCTATATTTAAGAGACAGTAACCTTGCTGACAACTAGCTAGGCCATTTCCAAATCTTATAGAAGTGATTCAATGTCAAGTTAGACAATACTGCCCAAGCCTTGAGAGAGAAGCTCAACTGCCCGGTCCGGAATCAACCCATTAGCCATTTTACACCCGTTCTTGGTGACCCATCCTAGACATGAAAATCGTGTTGATACTAGAATTTGTTGTGATCCGGCCAGGAAGATAACGTTAACTTGGTGAGAGTCTTGGATGGATGTTACTAGGTTACTGGACTGTGACCCCGATAGCTAATTACCATGTCTATCATAACTACGTACTACATAGTTGGTGGTGTTGTTAGTAGAGAAGGCTAGCCGATACGAAGCTGCAGGAAAGTAGGAGTTAGCTAACGTTAATTTACTGGCTAGTTAGCGTTAGCTACGTTAACTAACGGAACGAGACGAACTCTGCGAATCGCAGGTTTTCTTCGAACGTTAAATGTCTAGCTATAATACAGGTCAAAATAAAGTGAGAACATATTCGAAAGCTCGATATGTTTAACTTGATAATTTTGGCTCTTACCAGTTAGCAGCTGGAGCTGTCTGGGTCGTATTCGCCGCCATTTTGCCACCGAGATAACTAGCTAGCTACAGTACCAATCTAAAAGAACGTCGTAGGCCAGAAGACCCTAACGTAAACATGAACAATTAAATCACAATATACAAGGAAAGTTGGTCCTTCGGTCTTTTACTCTACCATCCACTACTTCTCAACAAGAGTCTTTCAATTTAAGAAAAAAACACACTAAAACCAATATCTAAACGTCGAATAAAGCCATTTTCACAAGAACAACCGTAGCTGCATTGGATCTTCAACTGAAAAACAAAATGGCAGTTGTATTAGATATGTTCCATATGCCTCGCCTTCCGTTTCCTTTGCCTCGCCTCCTCTCATTGGAGTAAAATACTTAACAACTTTGTTCCTAGATTTCAAAGTAAGTTTTCCTTCTCATTACTACTATTGCTTCTACACTTGCATAATAAAGTTATTGCTGTTAAACACCGTAACCCTTGATTTTGCAGAATAATATTGAATAAAACATGTTTTTACTCTCCCTGCTGGTGAAAAGCTGTTATAAGTAAAATATATATATATATTTAAGACTCTTCATCCTCCACCACATAACTGTCAAGCAAGGTGAATGTGATAAGATAGTCTCAACCAGGGATGGGCAACTTTGATGGGGGTGGGGGCCACAAAAAATCTGAACTCATCATCAGGGGCCGCAGTAGCTTGCTGGTCTTTGTACCCAGATCCATACCCACACGTGCACTCAGAGCCGGCCATAGTCTTTTGGGGGCCCTTAGTGAGAATGGGTGGCCCCCCAGTCGGTAATTCGACCATGATTACTTCAAGTTTAGATAGCTGGCTCGAATAATTTACCAATCTAAAAAATTGTATCTGACATGAGCTAATTGAGTGACTGTGTAGTGACTGACATAACAAGAGAAAAACTGCTGATCCACAACCAAATTTCGAAATTGCACCTTGAGTATTCTACTATTATAACTATAAATAATCATTCAAGACCCCGACAGAGTTCCTGAATTACAAATAAATAATAATTATTACGTTTTGGGAAATTGATCTGCATATAGCCGTGGGAAGTAGGTATGCTGAGGGTGCCCCCTGAAAAATCTGAAAGTAAAAAAGTATTAATAACAAAAAATGTGTTTTAATGTCACATGCACAAGTATGGTAAAATGCCTTTCATGCAATCTCAAAACTCAAAACCCAACAATGCAATAATCAATAACAATGTTTTTTTTAACACACAATAACTAAGAATAAGAAATACGAAATACACAATAAAATAAGTAAATAAATATACTATATACAGGGAATATTTTTAAAAGTCACTTCCAATAACATATTTACAATGTGCAGGGATACTGGAGTGATGGAGGTAGATGTGTAAAAGGGTAAGGGGTCTAGGCACCATGATATAAGATAAACAGAGTAGCAGCAGTTTGTATGTGAGTGAGTGTGCAAGTGTGTGGAGTCGGTACAAATGTCTGTGTATATTATGTGTGAGCAAGCAAATGATGGAGTGAGTATTTGTGAGTGTGTTGGAGTGACAGTGTGTGTTAGTGTGTAGGAGCAGTGTGTGTGTGTAGGAGCAGTGTGTGTGAGTGTAGGAGCAGTGTGTGTGAGTGTGTTGGAGTGACAGCGTGTGTTAGTGTGTAGGGTCCTGTGAATGTACATAGAGACAATAAAGTTTCTCTTGTGTGTAAAGTTACAAGGTTAACTCAGATAGTCCATGAAGCAAGTTCGTTAGCTATTTATCAATCATATTGCTTGGGGATAGAAGCTTTTCAAGAGCCTGTTGGTGTCAGACTTGATGCACCAGTACCACTTGCAGTGCGGCAGCAGAAAAAATAGTCTATGGTGGTTGGAGTCTAAAAGTAGTGCACTGGGCCTTTAGACCACGGGGGCTTTCCTAGTCCTTGATACATGGGCCTACAAAAGGGGGCTGCCAGTTGCCCATCCCTGGTATAAACTCTGGTCTACATACAGTCAGTTCAATTTGAATATTTGACTTGGGTCATAGCAACATTGTTCGCAGAGGGCGAATTATACTGTGACATTCGGGGGTCTCTATTTTTTTCATGGGACCTCCAATGTGTGCACACCCCAAAAAAATGTATGGGCCTAATAGTAAAGACATGATATTTAACTGCCTGTTTTTTATTTAGCATGAACACAACCAGTCATTAAGTTTTCATCTTTATTGTCAAACAAATTACTTAACAAAGTAGGCTACCTGCACATGTTCATCCACTCAAGCATCGAAACAATGCACTGTGCACTCACGCAATTTGATGAATCTGTTACAAAACACCAAAAAGTGTAATGACATTCAACGATTGTCAGAGTCTATGCTCTTGTAACCTGAATTAATACATTTTTTATAAAAATAAAAGTTGGGACACCTGAAAAGGGTCTGAGATATGGGACTGTCCAGGGATGACAACCCGTACTGGGCAAAGATGTCAATTTTATTGAATAGTTTGAGCTATGGCCTTGTCTCAGAGGAATGTGCCTCGGAGCCAGATGCTGATGATGAGTTGGTTGCCCTATGAAAAAAAAAATCTGTGAAAGTTTTAATGTTCTTCAAAAACATCCAAATAGCCTCTAATTTACATTCTCAGAATGTTAATAAAACCTCCTACGAAAACTTCCAGGGAACCATAGTAAAACGTTCTCAGAACCTCCCTGCAAACTAAAAATGTAAGTTCCCAGAAAAGGCAAAATGTTCACTTCCGTTCTTTTTAAATAATATTCTTAGAACTTTCTTTGAACGTTACTAATGTTTTCTTGTGGTTTTTATGGAACGTTTTCTTAATGTTCTAAAACATGAGGAAGCCTGCACAAAACCTTATGCTGAAGTACAAATTCCCACAGAAGATCGTTGTTTCTTAATGTTCTCTGAACATTTTAAGAACATGTCTTTAACCAGTTAAATGTAACTAAATCAATCAGAAAAAGTTATGTAAGCTCCAAAAGTAATTATTTATCATGAGAGGGCCATAAACAATAACTAGTAGTTCTGCATATTCAAAGAAATATTTCAATCTCACCTTTCTGGTTAAAATAGCTGTAAATTGCTGAGGTGTAGTCACTTTTGAGGACACAAGCTCAAGTACACAGTACAAATATGATAAACATATTACATATTTTATGTGATGTATTTCCTATTCAACAAAACTGTATGAAGAAGGCTTAAAATGACTTATATGCTTTCTAAATACAGAATAATCAAGTTATAAAACTACTTACTATAAGATTCCACCTTCCTTGTAACTGTGAAATGCATATTTATATGTTTAGTGTTAGAGAAAATGTGCATATTTTCTAAAGGTCTTTCTTGATGAAAACGTCTACCCCCATCACTGCGAATGTCTCACAGATCTCTAGCTTAGCTTCCCAAACTCGTTAGGAACTCGCCATTAATTTCATATTAATATTGTCCGCTGTAATCAATGAACAGCATTCTTAAATAGGTATTCCTCTTGTCCAAATGGGTTAGGGCAGTGTGCAGTGTGATTGCGTCGTCTGTGGATCTATTGGGGTGGTAAGCAAATTGGAGTGGGTCTAGGGTGTCAGGTAGGGTGGAGGTGATATGATCCTTGACTAGTCTCTCGAAGCACTTCATGATGAAGGAAGTGAGTGCTACGGGGCGATAGTCGTTTATCTCAGTTACCTTAGCTTTCTTGGGAACAGGAACAATGGTGGCCCTCTTGAAGCATGTGGGAACAGCAGACTGGGATTGAATGAATATGTCCGTAAACACACCAGCCAGCTGGTCTGTGCATGCTCTGAGGACGCGGCTAGGGATGCTAACTGGGCCGGCAGCCTTGCGAGGTTTAACACATTTAAATGTTTTACTCACGTTGGCTGCGGTGAAGGAGAGCCCACATGTTTTGGTAGCGGTCTGTGTCCCTGGCACTGTGTTGTCCTCAAAGCGAGCAAAGAAGTTGTTTAATTTGTCTGGGAGCAAGACGTCGGTGTCTTAATAGCGATGAGCCCGTCTACGGAGCCATACATGAACAATGTAAGGACAGACATAGAAAAATTATGACTGATGCGTAACCAACACTGTTTTATCAGACATATTGATACTATGTTGTAGTGTCTTAAATGTATTGACTCATGAACCTTAATAGTTGATTTACAGTGATAGTAGAAAATACAATCGGGTGGAATCAAGCACTATAAAAGATTAATTAGGGTCCTCTTGTGGCATTGAACTGAACAGCAGACACAATTTAATTAATTTGTATTTTTATATGGGCCACTAATCCCATGGCTTTCATTTTAAACATTATTTGGCTAATGGCTAGGTCATGTCACCCGAGACAGAAGTCCAACTTCTGTCAGATAAGAGCAAATAATTATATATTTTTATTACTGAGCAGATTCTGATTTCCCACCTGGCTCTATTCTATTTCTGAGGTGATGTTTGGCAAACAGAATAGAGCCCGGGAGAGGTGAGTAATATGGTGTAATAAACACATGTACATTTGTACCTAATCCCCCCCTGCTGTTCCCCTGCTCCCTCTATTTCCTGCCCTGCACTTCGACTGCAGCAGGATGTATGTCTTTTCATAGACTCACAACCCTGTCTTCGCAAAACACATGCACGCACTCATACACACACGCACACAAATGGTCAGCAAAGGAGGATATCTTACTATTGTATGATGTGTGTGTGACACAGAGAGACATAGACAGAGACCAAGGACTTAGATGCAGTATCCTATGTTAATATTTAAATGAAGTAAAATACATTTTAAATTTAAAAAATTTAAACATTCCCATAGGCACTCATCAGTGTGACCACAAGCACCTTCACTGGTTTCTGTTAGTCTACTGGTTTATCCAGGGGTTGTATTTGGGACTTGATGGGTAGTGTAAAGGGTTGCGGTGATCGAATCTGGTATCAGGATAAGTATGACACTGAGTCACCGATTTTATGCTATGTATTTTTTATTAGCTAAGTAATAAGTGGTAAATGCAATTTTTGTATATACGTGTCCGCTGTAACACCACGCAGGGCAAACAGAGAACTGGCCCAACACCCTAAAGATATCTTTAAATACTCTGACAGTAGTAGTTCCTGCTTCTGAGCTGGCCTGTCAGAGTAGAGATCAAGTGTGGTTTAAATTTACTCAATCTATGTTGATTGTTGGCGCCCCAACTGGTCCCAGCCACCGGGCGCTCCCATTGCTATGCGCTCACCCCCTAAATACCGTTATCTCACATCTGGTTCTTGTTACTGCTAAGTTTGAGTTCTAACAAAATACAT
Source organism: Oncorhynchus keta (assembly GCF_023373465.1). NCBI lineage: Eukaryota > Metazoa > Chordata > Actinopteri > Salmoniformes > Salmonidae > Oncorhynchus > Oncorhynchus keta. Next base: position 27,678,832 of record NC_068451.1, on the reverse strand, counting down.
TCTGTTTAACTGCCTACGTGTTGTACGTGTCTCCCACAACTCATGATAACTGCCTATACTTCAAGGCCACAGCCTTTCCGCTAGTCACATCATATGTTGCAAAATGTTGCTTTTAACATACACAGACACCCTCATGATAGGCCAAGCATATTTTCAATCCTCACAGTAGTAGAAGATACCCCCCCTGATTGAATTCTATTCCCACGGTGTGCCATTCAATTTAACCTTTGGACACGTCCTCCCACAGCTACGTAAACCTTGGATGACGATATCCCACGAAACAGTGAATGACTTCCATGCCTCAACATTCTGTGATTCCCTGAAGTATGAGATGGCGCTGAATGGGGAGGCAGCTCAGAGATAGTTTCTCTTGTCCCACAACAAGCGGAAGGTCTTCCTACAGCAGCGGTCAGCATTCTGATGACCTAGATCCAGGATTTCCTCAAATTCCCATTTCAAGAAGGATAATAGCGGGACTGACCAAAATTAGCGAAGAGGAACTGAGTGTTAGACACCACAGGCAGTGCGCTGTAGGACAAAGCATGTTGTGCTGCTCAGTGGTTGAGTATGACGGCTTGCCTGACAGCATTCCCGAAAAGGGAGGAATTGTAGCCAATTTCTTACACCCATAGTAATTAGCTAAGTTTCTATCATGTAAAGGAATGACACCAACCTCTGACTGCCACCCTCAGCTTTAAGGGAGTTGGCTGAAGGAGAGAGAGAGAGGATCTCTCATTAATGTAGCTTAATTATTTTTATTTTATTTAACTAAGCACGTCAGTTAATAACACATTCTTATTTACAATTACGGCCCACGCCGGCCAAGCCCGGACGACGCTGGGACTCCCAATCACGGCCGCATGTGATACAGCCTGGATTCGAACCAGGTTACTGTAGTGACGCCTCTTGCACTGAGATGTAGTGCCTTAGACCGCAGCGTCACTCGGGAGCCCCTTATGCTACATACTTGTAACCTTGTATCAAAAACATTTAGTTGTTGATTGTTTGATCATGTGTGCACTTGATGTGGACCCTAGACCCCGTCACTCTCCCTCCATAAAACACTCCCTAATAAAATATCGCGTCACTTCCTTGCCGATCCCTTAGAAAAAGAAATATTAGAAAGGGACGAACGACGCTGGAAAAGAGCGAGAATAAGCCAGAATAAAGGATAAAGAAGAAAAGACCGATGAAAAGAGGAATAGTGAGGCGGGAGGAAGAGAAACACGAGCGTAATCAAAGTAAGTTTTCCATACTTTTTCTGCTTTGGAAACACTCCCCTCAGAAACTTGATCGGCGGAGAGCAAGTTTTGTCCCCTTTCCTCCCTCCCCATCGACATCACTCATTATGGCCTTCCATAGACTAGTACTCCTGGGCAATCTATATGATACGTTTTAGAGTTCAATAAGCAGACATTATTATTTGTTGAAATGGGGTCCCGAGCTATGGCTGGCAGTAAGTTTGACATAATGTAGTCTGCCTTACCGCATAAAAGCGATCAGTTTTATGAGGAGTTGTTGATTTTGCTTTGATGAGGCAATATCACCTGCAAGGACAAGGGGACACACTGAGGGACTAACTAACTTTCAACCGCTTACTGTTTCATGCTCTGATGGAAGTTATTGGTAAATAGTAAACTAATGACAGTAATGTCAGACTGCTTTCTAAATGTAGGCTACCTCATTGTTTTTAAAAGCTCAGTAACACAGGGTTGAGTCCATTTTCAATATAGTTTTCAATTCAATGCAATAGTGAATCATTGTAATTGCTTTTAGTATTAATATAGTGTTTGTATGTGGCTTTAAGGTCCCCTACCCCGAGGGAAGGAATCCAGGCAGAAGTATGTTTCACTTGCAAGTCCCAGCATGGCCTTGGCATAAATATCAATGCCAAACGACTCTGGTTTCTCACACTCTTGCACAACAGCGATGTTTTCATGTAGGCCTGTCATGACAGGTCACTGTATATAAGACCATAGAAGTCTGCCCTGTACAGTGACACTAATCAAGGGAAATGGCCCCTCAGTGACAGCTTGGCTCTGGGCCCCTCATTTTCACTTTCTCTCTGTTATCTATGTTGACAGTCTAGAATGGACTTCTCTGTTCACTGTAGTTTTATATACTGGCAAAATACCTTCTAAATAGGTTTATTGTGTTGATATTTGTCTCACACTGACTGAACTTGGCTCAGTGTCCGCATAAATAGATCACGTCAAAGTAAGAACATCAAGGTAGGTCGTTAGTAGTTTAATTTAGTCTGCCAGTGTGTTTTCTGATGCATAGAAGTGTTTCTGCTTGATGTGTTGTCTCACCCAACTGGTTTTCTTTTCTCCCCGTCTCTGGCCTCTAACTTTATTTCTGTAACTCTTTCATTTTTTCTCACCCTCTCTTCTCTACACCACTTTTTCTCTCCCTCTGTACCCCATATTCTCTTTCCCTCTTGCCTCCTTTCTCCATAATTCTTTCTCCCCCTCTCAGCTGTCATGCCACTCCACAAGTCGGCCCACAAGGCGCCTCGCCTGGACCCCACCATGATCTCAGCTCCGCTGGGGGACTTCCGCCACACCATGCACATCGGGAGGGGAGGAGATGCTTTCGGTGACACCTCCTTCCTGGCTACTGTTGGCCCCAGCCCTGACCCTGGGTCTCCGGGTGCCACGGCAACAAACGACTCAATGGCGCCCGTTGATTCCGAGACGCCACTTAACCACACTGATGATGTCACAGATGGCTTCGGAAGCACACTGAACAGTGAGCTTCAGCATTCCGAGTCGGTGTCGTCTTTCACACTCGATATGGATTTCGACCTGGGCCCATCCATCATGGGTGATGTGCTGGGGGTGATGGATGGACTGGGGCTGGACTCAGACTGGACTAGGACTCGCGCTAATGAGGAAGACGTCTCCAGTCCAAGCAAAAGTCTTGTCGTTGAAGTGGAGAATTTTAAAATGGTGGCGGAGGATCAGTCTGTCAGCATAAGGAACGAGCTGAATGAGAAGAAGCTTTTAGAGATCGAGGGAGATGAGGTGGGACATGGAAGGATAATAGAGGGGACTGGAGGGATCAAGGCCAAAGGCCAGAGGCCGAAGGTGAGATTCAGCGACAAACGAGAGGAGATCATTCGCCAAGCGTCAGAGGAGGAAGGTCAGGGGTTAGATGTTGAGGAAGAGTATGTGAGTCCCACCGAGGAAGATCGAGAGAGAGGGAACAACGTCATCGGCTTGCCAATCGTGGGGATAGAGGTACAGCCCACCAACCACAAGGCAGATTCACCTTCCAGTCCCGCCTCCTCACACAGCTCAGGGTATGAGGGTGTCACCCCATTGGACAGGAGGAGGGTTGACAACTGTCACTCAGAGACTGATTCCGAGGAGGAGGAGGAGGAAGGGGGAGACAATGGACGGGGCTACACATTTGAAGATGAGTTTGATGATGAAATCGGCCTATAAGAGTGCTATGGGGCATCTTACGTCAATCAATGAGAGGATAAAATGGTTCCTCGTTGGTTGTGAACTATGTACAGTTTACTTCCTCTATGCATTGTTCTGCAAATTATCATTCAAAAGGGAGGTTTAACCAAAGCTAAGTATTTCAGAAGAACTGGTTATTTGAAGAGTCTCTGTTGAAATATTTTTGGGACCAAATTGCTCCTTTGGATCCTCAGTCATAGACATGCAGTTAGTTAACAGTTACTACAGGAATCCGTTTTCATTGACTTAATCTTATAAGCTCCAATTGATGGACAGAAAAATTTGACCTATGAAATAGCCACCTATGTATTGACATCAGATTTGAAATGCTACATTTTTAAGACCCTGTACTTCAATTGATTATGTCTCAATTGAAAATACAAAGAATAGCCTAGTATTGTTTTAGGCCAAGCAGGTTTTAAGTGAATAAATAGCCTAGTTTGCAGCACTTTAATTCATTTCAAGAAACTGGAAGCTTTACTGTTAAATCAGTGCTCAGTTAAAGATAATGACAGTTTTTTAAATGGTGTTTCTTAAGAGAAAGTGCATATGATACAGAAAGACCAGTATCTTATGCTGAAGGTGCCTTAAAGGGAGTCGTTGTTCATATCCCTGTGTTTTAACTCACCATAGCCATGTCTTCCTTCTTGATGTTGTATTTTCATATCATGTATTGCTCAGAGCAAATTGCTTTGTTGTCTGTTTTGCATTGCATCTTAATGCTCTTTAGAAACAAACTAAATGAATCAGCCTTTTTAGGACAAATATAGATTTCTTTGCCACCTGTTTCTCCACCTAATGCATGGAAAGTGTATTTTTTTTCCTGAGTGATTTTATTGTTAAATGCCACTGGGTTGTTCCACAAAATTAGTCATTTTAAGGTAGTGTAACTTGGTTAAAAAAATATATATATTTCACCTAATTTTAACATTCTGTAATGATGAGCACATTTTCAACTTAATAAAACATGTTTTCCCATCTCAATATAATATAAGTGCCAAATAAAGTAACAGGGTTGACTGTAACAGGGTTAATGATTTCATCTTAAATCAGCCATAAATCACCTTGTGACAGGGGGAATGGAAGCTTATTGATTGCAAAAGGGAGGGGCAATTCAATGCAAGGTTCAAAACATTTTATTAAGTTAAACATTATTAGCCTGTAGCAGGGTTGATGAGTTAAAGCTCGACCCACTCAGTTTTTCACCACAAAACACCAGAAAATGGCCAAAAAGAGTAGAACCAGCTCACCTGCATCTACACTGATTTGACTATTAGTTTATTTAAAAATAAATAGTTTTACGATATTAAGACAAGTTCAGTTCACGTAACAGGGTTGACCTTAAAATGAGTGACCTTTAAAAAAATATTTGTAAAAAAAAATTACCTTAATGAATCACTAAACTCAAGAAATAAAAAATTATCTTCAGAAATGACTCAGAATAAGCAACAGAATAACTAGGGTTTCACAATTTTGGGGTGAAGTGGATTAAAATCTTCTGAGAAGTCAGTGCACAGAGGGACATGTCAATGCTGAATTGTATTCATAAAAAAATCTGATTTATAGAATTATCCATGTGGTCTACTTAATTTTAATGTAACAGGCTTTTAAATCCAATATTGGTGCACAATTTCTACTTAAAATATCAAAGGATGCAAAAGCAACTAATTTCATGGAACAACCCTACTCTGTTTATGGATACCTCATTTTAAGAATTTCCTCTTATTTAGAGCTTTAATATCTATGGTGTTTTCATGACATAAATCTGTCATTCCTAAAAAAAAATGTAACTGAACTGTTCACATTCCAATATTTAATTTCTCAAGTCAGAATTTTTCTGACCTAAATTACATCCAATGTAGGCCTATTTTTATTTGAATGCATTTAGCCTGTGTAGTCAATTACAACAGTTCTTAGTTTTGTTTTTTTAACAACCACTGACAATCTCTGAAATTGATGTGCTTCATATCATGTTTTGAATTTCAGTTGCAAAGCATATATGACCTTATATTTAATGCTTCTTTTGGACCAACATCGTACAAGGGGGTTGGGTTGAATGCAGAAGACACATTTCAGTTATATGCATTCAGGTGCACAACTGACTATCCCCCTTTCCCCTTACAAGTAATGCTGTAGGGAGACGAGGAGGGGGTCTGGAAAGAATTGTCTCTGGACATGTTCTTTATCTCGTGATGGATCCTCTTGGAAATGCTGGTTACTTCAATAAACATATTTTCTTACAGCGTAATGTTTCAGCAAAGTGTTTCCTTGTGTCCGTGTGTCTTTAACTTATGTGGAAAGATGGCAGGAATATTAATGCGAGAATACACTCTACTACATCTGTATTTGGACAGGGATGCCAACCTTTAAAATGTGGCTATATTCTCCAGCATTTTGGATATGAGATAATGTTTCATATGAGATGACAGGACAGAATGTCACCTTTTTATTTGAGGGTATTTTACTGTTTAGAAACGAAAGCACTTTATAGATCTGGTCTCTTGTAGATGTCAAGCAATGTCGCTTCCAAATTCCTAGCACATATTGACTACATCAAAATTGTGACTACAAACTCATTGGATGCATTTGCAGTTTGTTTTGTTTTTGTTTTGCCCAATAGAAACTGAATGATGACTTGAGTCATTTTCTAAGTGAGTAGATATAATGTTTCTGAACACTTCTAAATCAATCCTGATAATACCATGATTAAGAAAAATCATTCATGAATAATGAGTGTGAAAGTTAGGCTCCAACAAAGCATGCAAACCTGTCAGCATTACCAATAATGGGGGAGATTAGCATTTTTGGGTGGGGGGTATGATCTTCATCCCTCTAACTTTCTCACTCACCATTCACACATAATTTATGATTATATATAATCAAGGTAGCATTCTTATTCATGTAGGTGTTCACAAACACCTTAACTTACGATAAAAGAGTCTCAAATGACAGTACATTATTCACCATTCACTTCCTATTGGAGAAACATCATCCGAAACACAACCAAAACAAGCTGTGTTTACAAATATTGCCGCATGAGTGCGCTGTGCGCAAGCTGTGCAAGTTGGTGGCAGAACAAGGGGGAGTTCTTATCGAACACCAGCAAAAACAAACGCCTATTTACATGTAGTTTATGAGTGCCTTTCACACTACTTTTGGATTATGATTGGATTTTAAGGCTCGTATGAATGTCCTTCTTAATATAATGTTTGTGTCATCATCGCAAATCCACTGCATTATACTTCAACCAGTAAAATCGATATTTCGGCTAGTTTTTGCTACAGCCTATATCAACGAGCGTAAGCATTCTAGATAACTGCTTCATCCAAAATGAGTTATTTTGCAAAAATCCCAACCCAAATATAATAACGACTGTTCAAGCAATATTCAAAACATAATTGTAAGCGTATGAGAACCCCAAAAAGTTATTTTGTTTGTAAGTAATAAAAACGTAAATCTTGAGTATGTCGAATGGGCAGATGTCAATGGCTTTCTTACTGCCGCCAAGAGTAGCTCGCATCTGTGCATGACGTCAGTGTGTCGTGTACTGGAAAAGGGTCTATGCATCCAAGATTGACAAAGTTCCAGTGAAACTTTCTGCTTTTCATCGGCAGGTTTTCTTGTCATGGTCCTTAATTTATAAACACAATTTTTCTCCACACATATATTATATATGGAATAATCGGGATATATTGTATAAAAATACCTCTCTGTTTTTAGAATATTGGTTCAGAAATAATATCCTATTGGTGAGCCAACTGGTAAATGCAGAGGGTCTTTTACTCAGTTATAAAGAATTCTTATCATTTTACAAGGTCCCTGTAACACCTAAAGATTTTGCAATTGTTTTAGATGCCATTCCCTCAGGTGTTGCTATGTTATTCAGGAACATGTCAAGACCTGACCCTCAGAGCCTACCTTCTGTTGACCCTGTTGACTCATCAGTAGGAAAGATTTGTTTCTCTTTTGGTCCATTCAACAACAGAGCGATACGAACCTTGTTTCAGCAGGATGTTGTATCTATACCTTATGTCATGCCTTATTGGAATGGATTTATTGATAATATCTGTTGGAAAAAAGTTTGGATGTTGCCACAAACATACCTACTAGTTAACAAAATTAAGGAAGTTTCCTTTAAAATTATTCATAAATATTATCCTGCCAACCACTATATGAAGAAGTTTAAGGAAAACATCAACTCAAATTGCTCCTTTTGTAATGACCACCCAGAAACAGTTGTGCATCTTTTTTGGCATTGTATGCATGTACGAAAACTGTGGCAAGACATCAGTAGGTTTATAATTGAACACATTTATGAAGATTTTACACTATTGTGGAGAGATGTACTGTTTGGATTCTTTACATACAATAGAAATAAGCGGAATCATTTTTATGTAATTAATTTCATTATTCTTTTGGCCAAATTTCATATACACTAATGTAAATTTACAAACAGAAAACCACATTTTCGTATCCTACAAAAAGAAATTGAACTGTATTTTAAGACGGTTAAATGCTCTACTAACAAAAAAGCTGTTAGAATTGTAAGTATATGCATGTCCCTTAAGGTCCTTGTGTAATTGTAATGTGATATTGTACCCCCTAGCTCGATTGTCCATTGTTTGTAATCTATGTATGCTTGTGTTCCCTCATGTGCTTTATGTATTGATTTGTTGTTAATAAAAAAAAATAATAAAAAAAAAATAATAATAAATTTTTAAAAAAAAAAAGTCTATGCATCCAAGAGGTTTGTAAGTCACAAACTTGATGTAGTTAGTGGTCATGTCAGAATACTCATACTTGTGTCCTAATAGGCAGTGGTCTAAAGTACTTCAGTAAAAATACTTTAAAGTATTTTTGGGGTTATCTGTAATTTACTATTTATATTTTTGTTAAATGTTTTGTTGTTTTACATCTCGTTACATGCTTGGCAGGACAATAAAATTATCGAATTCAAACACTTATCAAGAGAACATCCCTGGTCATCCTACTACCTCTGATCTGGCGGACTCACTAAACGCAAATGCTTGGTTTGTACATGTTGTCTGTTGAGTGTTGGAGTGTGCCTCTGGCCTCAGTAAATAAAACAATAAAATGGTACCATCTGTTTTGCTTAATATAAGACATTTGAAATTATTTATACTTTTATTTTCGATTCGATTAAGTACATTTTAGCAATTACATTTACTTTTGATACTTAAGTATATTTAAAATCAAATACGTTTAGACTTTTATTCAAGTAGTATTTTACTGGGTGACTTTCACTTTTACTTGAGTCATTTTCTATGAAGGTATCTTTACTTTTACTCAAGTATGGCTATTGGGTAATTTTTCCACAACTGCTAATAGGACGTTTGAGTATGCATTTTTTAAATATTTTTTTACAGTATGTGACGTTTCAAAAATCGAGTATACTTTAAATGTGCAGATGTCAAATTCATTTCGGCTTTGACAACAGCTGATAATCAATAAGGATGTGCTACCGAAATGAGTCACAAATGCGAAACCATGCAGTCCAGCATGATACATTCTCATTATGCGACAATATAACGCTTTATATTATGTGAATTTTCTTAAATCGGAGCTTCTGCGGAAACCTGGTCTTAAAACATTTCATATTATTCTGTATATAAATCCAGGACACTCCATTTAGTATATGTTACGTCTGGTATGGTTACATAAGACAGATGTTTCCTTCAGGCAAAAACAAAAGGAGGGTCGTGTGGATAGGATGGGTTGGCGTATAACGTGAACGTCTAGTAACTTTTCAACTACTTTTGAGCTACATTGCAACCACTTAGCATGTTATGTAACCCTTCTGTTAACCCGCACGCCCATCCCAGCTAATATTAGCCACCTAGCTAGAATTCGTAACATATCATACGTTTTGCAAATTCGTAAACTATGAAATGTGTACTGGACATCCAAAAATTAATACATACAATACGAAACGTAACATCGTTCTAAATGGAGTGTATCTGCTTTAAATACATAATACTACAAAATGCTCTGAGACCAGGTTGTTTGCGGTGGTGTTCAAATGCCGTTTTTGTCCTTACAATGATCACGAGTATCGCATCGTAGACTAGTCTTTTTTCTCCTTAAAAGCTACGTGGATTTATGTTTTCTAATTGAAAAGTGTTTCTTGTTCTCTTGGCTTTCGTCGGATCTTTTAAATACTAAACCATCTTTTGATTTGTGAATGTGTAGGCACCAGGGACTTGGTATGTGGCTGTGTTATTGATGCCATATTAATCAGGCCTTTTGACTTGGTCCTTCTGTGGCTCAGTTGGTAGAGCATGGCGCTTGTAACGCCAGGGTAGTGGGTTCGATTCCCGGGACCACCCATACGTAGAATGTATGCACACATGACTGTAAGTCGCTTTGGATAAAAGCGTCAGCTAAATGGCATATATTATTATTATTATATTATTATTGAACATATGGATTGTTTTTGTGTTGTAGGCGTGGCTATCTATTTCATTAATGGATCAAGCCTCAGCCCAACTTCAGTTTATGGTGCTGTCCAGCAGTTCTGAATTTGCATGCACCCGACTGTCCACGTTTTATGTGCAATAGCCCTTTGATTTGAACATTTTAAACGTTTGTGTGTACTACTAGGCTGTTTGATTTCATTATTTTCTGTTACAGCACTTTGTTGAAATGGAACCGAATTAGTTTGTCTTCAGTCCTTAAATAGGATAGATGAGCTGTATGGTCTAGGTCAAATGTGATAGTCTTCCTATAACCAGCCTGAGTAGGCCTATAACTCCATTCCTATTTTATTCAGGGTTTAGATAAATGAATCGAATTGGAAATGAACTATTATCAGGCTAGTTAATGTAATGCATGTCTGTTGAATTTGGAAAAAATCCACCCACATTCTGCCCCGCCCCACCTACTCAGCCAATCAGGAGCCGCTACTGAGTTGCAGCTGTGGCATACTGCATACTTTTTACTAAACGGTACATGCTAAATAGAATGCAACGGTGAGTGAATAGCATGGAGTTTAAGTACGTAGTATGCTAGTATGGGTATTTGGACAAGCCCACTGTGTGCATATACAGCTCTGGGAAAAATTAAGAGACCACTGCAAAATGATCAGTGTCACTATTTATAGGTATGTGTTTGAATAAAATGAGCATTTTTGTTTTATTCTATAAACTACTGACAACATTTCTCCCAAAATACAAATTGTCATTTAGAGCATTTACTTACAGAAAATAACTGGTCAAAATAACAAAAAAAGATGCAGTGTTGTCAGACCTTGAATAATGCAAGAAAATAAGTTCATATTCATTTTTAAACAACACAATACTAATGTTTTAACTTAGGAAGAGTTCAGAAATCAATATTTGGTGGAATAACCCTGATTTTCAATCACAGCTTTCATGCATCTTGGCATGCTAGCCACCAGACTTTCACATTAATGTTGGGTGACTTTATGCCACTCGACACAAAAATTCAAGCAGCTCGGCTTTGTTTGATGGCTTGTGACCATCCATCTTCCTCTTGATCACATTCCAGAGGTTTTCAATGGGGTTCAGGTCTGGAGATTGGGCTGGCCATGACAGGGTCTTGATCTGGTGGTCCTCCATCCACACCTTGATTGACCTGGCTGTGTGGCATGGAGCATTGTCCTGCTGGAAAAAACCTCAGAGTTGGGGAACATTGTCAGAGCAGAAGGAAGCAAGTTCTTCCAGGACAACCTTGTACGTGGCTTGATTCATCCGTCCTTCACAAAGACAAATCTGCTTGATTCCAGCCTTGCTGAAGCACCCTCAGATCATCACCGATCCTCCACCAAATTTCACAGTGGGTGCGAGACACTGTGGCTTGTAGGCCTCTCCTGGACTCGCACCCACTGTGAAACTTGGTGGAGGATCGGTGATGCGAAGAATGGTTACTGAGGATTGGTTTCCAGCAGGACGATGCTCCATGCCACACAGCCAGGTCAATCAAGGTGTGGATGGAGGACCACCAGATCAAGAATGTGATCAAGAGGAAGATGGATGGTCACAAGCCAAGCTGCTTGAATTTTTGCACCAGGAGTGGAATAATATCACCCAACATCAATGTGAAAGACTGGTGGAGAGCATGACAAGACGCATAAAAGCTGTGATTTAAAATCAGGGTTATTCCACCAAATATTCCTAAATTAAAACATTAGTATGGTGTTTAAAAATGATTACGAACTTATTTTCTTTGCATTATTCAAGGTCTGACAACACTGCATCTACATTTAAGTCATTTAGCAGACGCTCTTATCCAGAGCGACTTACAAATTGGTGCATACACCTTATGACATCCAGTGGAACAGCCACTTACAATAGTGCATCTAAATCTTTTTAGGGGGGGGGGGGGGGTGAGAAGGATTACTTACCCTATCCTAGGTATTCCTTGAAGAGGTGGGGTTTCAGGTGTCTCCGGAAGGTGGTGATTGACTCCGCTGTCCTGGCGTCGTGAGGGAGTTTGTTCCACCATTGGGGGGCCAGAGCATCTTTTTGTTATTTTGACCAGTTGTCATTTCTGCAAATAAATGCTCTAAATTATATTTTTATTTGGAATTTGGGAGAAATGTTGTCAGAAGATTATAGAATAAAACTTTTTTTTTTTACCCAAACACATACCTATAAATAGTAAAACCAGAGAACTGATCATTTTGCAGTGGTTTTTCCACAGCTGAATATACAAATACCCTCAAATAAAAGGTGACACTGTACTACACCCTTTGATCTAAAAGCAAAATGTAATATTAGCATCACTCTAGAAATGGGGGGGTGTACATCAATGGAAATGACTAACTCATGATCTCATTCCTTCATGTCAACCAACAGGCATTTTGTTGGGTTGAGAAAAAATATACACCAAAACAGTAATTTGGTAAAGTGTTTTACTTTGAACATGTTGGTACACATGCTACTTGTGAAGGCCAGAAGGAATAACATACATGCACAGTACATGGTAAATGCATGCCAACAGAGCAGTGAGGGGACTGAGAAATAAAAAAACACAGGCACACACACTTAGACCCTCTCTCTCTCTCACACACACACACACACACACACACACACACAACTATACAGAGATGGTCCTGAACACGTTGAAGCCTGACAGAGCAGTAGAGACCATCACTCCAGGTATCTGCGGGTGCCAGTGGATTTCCTTGACCTCTGTCTGACCCTGGTGCAGGAACAGCAGCTGGGGGGGCAGGTCCTTCACCCCCTCCTCCCTTGCACCCACATCACATGACTCTACCGATAGGTCCCATTGGCTGACCACGTCGTCCGCTCCAGAGGCGGCGAACACGCTGGAGTCCACAGGGTTCCATTCTACCGATGTCACTGGCGCGCTGTGCTGCTTGAAGTTAGCCACCGGCCGGCCCGACTGAAAGCACAGGTAAATAATATTACGGTTTAGCATCATCTCTCCTCACTTCTGTTGTGAGCATTCTGGTTTAGAATAACTGCATAACCATGTTTAAGATCTGCCTTGTCAAACACACACTGACCCCAGACCAGTCCTATGGGTGACCTCCCAAGTTAAGGGTTCTAAAGCGCAATACGAGTCAGACCATGTAACCACTGTTGATTTGGTGCTCCTCCAGCACATCAGAGTAATATCAAATCTCTAAAGCTCGAAGCTAAAAATAAATCAAATAAAATAAAAAGAGGGCCAGTGTGTGGGAGCCAACTTTCCTCTACATTCCACCCACATCTTGAAATGCCATCATACAGGAAAGGACAGGATTACCGTGGGTGTAGAGAAGGGGCGGGGGAGACAAGAGGACTTATCATAGAATGCATCACCAGGGGCAAACTACCTGCCCTCCAGGACACCTACAGCACCCGATGTCACAGGAAGGCCAAAAAGATCATCAAGGACAACAACCACCCGAACTACTGCCTGTTCACCTTGCTATCATCCAGAAGGCGAGGTCAGTACAGGTGCATCAAAGCTGGGACGGAGAGACTGAAAAACAGCTTCTCTCTCAAGGCCATCAGAATATTAATCAGCTAACAATGAGTGGCAGCTGCCAACATACTGACTCAAATCTCTAACCACTTTAATAATTAAAAATTGGATGTAATAAATGTGTTACAAGTCACTTTATATAATGTTTACATACCCTACATTACTCATCTCATATGTATATACTGTACCGGTACTCTATACCATCTACTGCATCTTGCCTATGCAGCACGGCCATCCATATATTTATACTTACATATTCTTACTCATTCCTTTACACTTGTGTGTGCATACGGTAGTTGTTGTGAAATTGTTAGATACTACTGCACGGTCAGAACTAGAAGCAAAAGCATTTCACCACACTTGCATTAACATCTGCTAACCATGTGTATGTGACCAATAAAATTGTATTTGATTATTGTCCGATGCACAGAAAACACAGGTAGAGATTGATGGCATTGTTCAGCAGCAGTGGCGTGCAGTGACAATCTGTTAAGAGTGTTGGGACTGCAGCCATTTTAAACCCAAACAAACCAACCCAGATTGTGCAATAATGATGGAAGGATGGCAAATATCGTAAATGCCATCTTTGCCATCCTTCCATTACTTTTTATGGGTTCAATATTTTCCAGAAAATCTTAAATAATACCTTTGAGAAAATTGCAACCATCCTGGTATTCCTGTTCAACCCGGAAATGCGATTTAAAGTTGCAGCTAATGTAGAAGAAAAAGCTGTGTACATTTGCAAATACTGTGCCAAATCATATGTGAAGAATGCAACAAAGATGCAGAATCATCTGGCCAAGTACATAAAGTTCTCTCAGCACTCACAACAAGCAACCGTTGACAAAAGTCCCTCTACTTCTATTCGAGGTGAAAACGATGAATCAGACACCTTACCGATAGCAACAGCTCATGGTCCTCCTGGAATCATTTGTTTTTTTTACTCAATGGAGGAACGTAGTCAGAGAAATGCTGATGAATGTCTTGATCGAGCTGTGTATGCAACTGGTTCACCTCTGATGCTCACAGGCAATGTGTATTGGAAGAGATTTCTGAATGTTCTTCACCCAGCATACACCCCTCCAACCAGACATGCTTTATCTACTCATTTGCTGGATGCAGAGCTCAGAGTTCAAGTGAAGGTCAAGCAAATCATAGAGAAAGCAGACTGTATTGCAATCATCTCTGATGGGTGGTTGAATGTTCGTGGGCAAGGAATAATTAACTACATCATCTCCACCCCTCAATCAGTATTCTAAAAGAGCACAGACACAGGAAAATAGACACACCGGTCTCTACATTGCAGATGAGCTTTAGGCAGCCAATGACCTTGGACCACAGACAGTATTTGCACTGGTGACAGACAATGCTGTGAACACGACGGCTGCTTGGTCTAAAGTGGAGGAGTCCTAACCTCACATCACACCCATTGGCTGTGCTGCTCATGCATTGAATCTTCTCCTCAATGACACCATGGCACTGAAAACAATAGATACGCTCTACAAGAGAGCCAAGGAAATGGTTAAGTATGTGAAGGGTCATCAAGTTATAGCAGAAATCTACCTCGCCAAGCAATGTGATAAGAATAAGAGCACCACATCGAAGCTGCCCAGCAACCCCCGTTGGGGTGGTGTTGTTATCATGTTTGACAGTCTCCTGGAGGGGAAGGAGTCACTCCAAGAAATGGCCACATCACAGCCTGCCGATATGGACAAGCCCCATCAAGAGGATCCTCCCGGATGATGTATTTTGGGAGAGGGTGGTAACAGCTTGAAACTCCTGAAACCTATAGCAGAAGCCATTGCACGGATTGAGGGAGACAATGCCATCCTGTCTGATGTTCAGACTCTGCTAGCAGATGTAAGAGAAGAAATCCACTGCCTTGCCCACTTCACTGTTTCCCCAAGCAGAGGAAACTGCAGTTCTGAAATACATCAAAAAGCGTGAAGACTTCTGCCTGAAGCCATACTCGCCTCAGCGTACATGTTGGACCCCAAGTACACTGGCAAGAGCATCTTGTCTGGTGCAGAGATCAACAAGGCCTATGGTGTATTCACTACCGTGTCTCGCCACCTTGGCCTGGATGAGGGCAAGGTTCTTGGCAGTCTGGCGAAGTACACTTCCAAGCAAGGGCTTTGGGATAGAGATGCAATATGGCAGTCGTGCCAACATATCTCATCAGCCACCTGGTGGAAGGGACTTTGTGGATCTGAGGCTCTTTTCCCTGTTGCCTCCATCATACTCCAAATCCCACCAACATCAGCCGCCTCAGAGTGCAACTGGTCCTTGTTTGGGAACACACACACCAAAGCACGCAACAGGCTGACCAATACAAGGGTTGAATAATTGGTGGTCACCCAGGCAAATCTAATGCTTTTTGAGCCTGACAACGAGCCATCCTCAACAAGGTTGGAAAGTGATAGTGAAGATGAGGCCTCAGAGTCTGATCTTCAAGAGGTAAACATTGATGAGGTCCAGGGAGAAGACATGGAAGTCTGAGAGGAAGACAACCAAAGATTTTGTTTCTAGAATATAATTTTACAGATGTATGTTGAAAACATTTTTGGTTACAATGGATCATTGGGGATCATTAAATATTCATTTTCTTTTGTTATTCAGTGAACTTATTTCATTAAAAGTTAAATTCACAACTAAATCATTTTAAAAATGTCTATTGGAAGTATTTAATCATTTTCAATTATGTCTACTTATGATAAGGTAAAAGGTATATGTTTCTGTCTCCATATATGGAAAATACACTACTGTTCAAAAGATAAGTCACTTAGAAATGTCCTTGTTTTTTTTAAAGAAAAGCCATTTTTTGTCCATTAAAATAATATTAAATTGATCAGAAATACAGTGTAGACATTGTTAATGTTGTAAATGGAATATCTACATAGGCGTACTGACACCAATTGTCAGCTTCAGTGAAGAGGTGACTAAGGGATGCTAAGTTCCTCTGTCCAGTGTCTGTTCTTTTACCCATCTTAATATTTTATTTTTATTGGCCAGTCTGAGATATGGATTTTCATTTGCAACTCTGCCTGGAAGGCCAGCATCAACAAGGAAATGTCTAAGTGACCCCAAACTTTTGAACGGTAGTGTATATCCAATGCAAAAAAACATCTACATTTAAATGGTATTAATATTAATTTCTGTTAATTCCCACAGAAAATTTCCACCTCTGAATATTCCCTAAAATGTGCAACACTAATGGTGACTAATTTAAACAGTCTGATGGCTTAGAGAAAGCAGCTATTTTACAGTCTCTCAGTCCCAGCTTTAATGCACCGTCTCTTCCTTTAAATGCTAAATAACAAATGTTTTCAAGTGCAACTTTAGCAATGATGGTTTTGGGAAACAGCTCTGAGATGTAATGATACTCCTACGAAGGTTCTAACGAAAAACTTAGCCTTCAGTTTCCCAAAATAAACTTGCCCTGGTTGGTACCGTAGGATCAGCTGACCCTCCCTAAATCCCAACCTTAGACTAATGTCTAAGTCTAGGGGCAAATTAACCCTACTGCAGTTCTTACCTGGAACTGCCTCAAGTCCCAAACTTTCAGAAGTCCGTCGTCCCCGCCAGACAGGAGGAACGGTTCAGTCCTGTTCCAACTGATGACGTTGACGTCTGAGGAGTGTGCCTCCTTGGCACAGAGCATGGAGTTGGGCGGGGCTCTGGTGTCCCAGACCCGGATGGACTGATCCACAGAGCAGGAAGCAAAAACCTTGGGGGTAGGATGAAAGTGGGAGGAGGGAGAAAAGAGGGAGGAGGGAGAAAAAGGAGGACAATGAGACAGAAAGTTGCAGTTTTAGCTATAATTCTGCAACTGACCTCATTTCATGTCTGCTTCTTCTGACATTAAAAAAGTAAAGTTTCTTTTCATCTATTGATATTGTCACTCAGCCTAACATCCCACTGCTTCTCCCATCATACCGTGGCTTCTGTGGGTGACCACTGCAGGTCCTCCACAGACTTGGTGTGAGAACTGAAAGGCCGTTGGTCGATCTGCCAGGAAGTCCCTCCCTCCTGTGGTTCCCACACATGGATGTTCTTTTTGCAGTCGCCACTGACCAGCCGACCTTTTAGACAAAACATACTAATAAATGAGTTTATTATTCTACTCTTGTATTCACATTTATTTAGGGACAGTTTCCCAGAACCACATTAAGACTAGTCCTGTACAAAAAAAATCTAATTTATCATCAAGGTAATTAGATTGAGCCAGTCATTCTCATTAATTTCAGCCGGAAGCCAACATAGTAGACGTCCTCTTATACATAGAACAGTAACTACACAGCGGATGGTGAGGAATATGCACTCTGCTTTAGACGTACCAAAACATCAGACGTGGCAATGGACCGACTCACCGGGTACTTTGGGCGACCAATCAATGGCAAAGCCCTCACTCATGTGACCCGAGAAACTGAAGAGGGGCGTGGATTCCTTCTGCTGTTTAACAAAGGTTGACATGGCAGCTGAACTGTGGACGGCTTCCATCTGGGATCGGAGGTCAAATATCTCCACCTGACCTTTCTCTGACCAGACAGCAGCCAATGACTGATCTCCACGATGAGTCACCTGGTGGGGAAATAGACAGCATTAATGTTGAGCCTTTCAAACCACTGCTGCCTCACATCACACACAGTCCAATCAGGGCGCATGTACAGAAAAACAAACTGAGGGTGCAAGAGATATTCAGATACTCTCAGACAATGAGAACAGTTAAACTCACTCGGACTCTGTTGATCCCTCCATAGTGAGGCATCATGGCCAACTCCATCTGTGGCTTCTTATCTTCATCATCATCCTCTTCATCACTCTCTCCATCACTGCTCTCGTCCCCCTCCTTCACTTTCTCTGTAGTACCGTGGAGGTTGTGCATGCGTATGAGAAGCAGTCTTAGAGGAAGGAGGAGAAAAGGTATGGTAGGATAAGCCAATGAGGCCTGGGCAATGAAGGACTACCAATAGCGGGGTGTGCAAAAAGTATATTCAATGTAAGTATTTGGGGATCCCTTCACATCAGCCTCACAATAGGAAGGCAATCTGAGTGTATGCTGAGTGTCATTGTTATGGATCGGTGGGTGTGACAGCTACCTGTTGCTGAGGGCAGCGTCAGCCTGTGTGCCTGCACAGAGCAGCATAGAGAGGGGATACTGTTCCCTGCCGTCTCCATTCGCATCTCTCAACACGTCGAAGCTCAGGCAAGGAGCACCTGGGGCGGGGGGTATATGGTGACAAAGCAAAACAATCAGCAAGTGCCCATCCAGATCAATCTTTGGTTAATTACAAACTAACGCTATAACGTTAGAAACAAGCTATCCAATACATTTGAAATAACAGTTCGTGACATTGTAAGTTCAAAACATTCTAATTAATGTGTTTGATGGGCCATAAAATAACTCTATTAGCTAGTTAGTTAACTGTTGGCCCAACCTGTCTGACACTCGTGGTACATGCGGTAAGCCGACCGGTCCATCTCGAGCTCCTCTCCGGGTTGGAGAGGCTGTTTTCCGGGGACATAAACTTGAGTTTCCTGTTCTCCATCCTTTCCCTCTTCTTCCATTTCGTCTTCGTCGCTGCCACCCCCTTCCATTTCTTCCATCTCTCCATCTTCGTTCGGAAGCGTGTCTTCTCTGGGCGCCGACATTTTGAGAGGTGTTTGCTTACTTCCGGTGGATTGATCACGTGGCTTGTCTCTCGCTCGCTCATTTGCGATAATTCAGCTGATGTGCCCCCTCTATTCCTGACCTCTTTGGCAGACAGCCTGGAATTTTTCCTGACCCTTGCTACTGCCAGTAAAGTCCACTAATTCTAAAAGCATCTAACCAAGGAAGGAATTACTGTAATCTTATGGATAAACAAAAAGTATTACAAAATGTAAAGCGAACATTCAAGGCAGGTGGGTTTTTGAGCCCCACCTGTTTAGCTGAAATATTTGTTCCCCTGTTTCGCATGTTATTTTGTCATTACTACGTGTCACATATCAAACAGTGTAAAAAATAATACAAACATGGTCTCTTTTTTTGCTTTCTTGAGTAAGGCAGATCAGAAATGCAGGTGTTTCAGCATAGCTTAGTGCTTTGTGTGGTGGAGGGGCAGCCAGAGTGTAGGAGTTGGTTATCTTCTCTAGTTGTGCCATGATTTGCTCAGTGTTCTGTCACTCATAGGGACACTACATCACCACAAAAGCTACAGGTAGAGCTAGAAAGTTCAAGCCCCTTGGGTGGTGCCATACATTTACATTAAAAAAGTGTCCATCCAAGAAGGCTCAAGGTCCTTGGTCACAGATTTAATGACGTCAAATCACGTTATATCTACCGCAGCTTTGATTGGACTGATCATCCTTTAAAAATCAACATCATACTTTAAAAAATCTTAGCTAGCAAGCTAAACAAGCAGTCTACTGGCAAATCCTTTTCAATTCTTGTCATAATGAAGAGATATTATAGAAAAAACGTATCGGTGCTCATCGGCCATTGGACATAAACATTACACAGGAAGTTGGAAATCGCAAATTCAACAATGAGTGGTTTGGAAGGAATCAGTGGCTAACTGCAAGTGTTGCAAAGCAATCACTAGCCTTCTATTCGTTGGAGAGGGTGTGTAGTCCAAGTCTGGGTTTAAGAGTCTCTTTTCCAAACTTAAACGGATAAACATTCACACGCAACACAATAGGCCAGAAAAGGCTGAATACACTGTCCATGCTGTCAATCCAGAATGACTTCTGCCGTGTTCAAAACAACTGGAAACTCGGAACTGGGAAATCTCAGACTTTAGTGAGTTCAAGGCAACTGGGAACTCTGGAAAAAAAACAAGCTCCGACTGGGAAAATACGTTTTGAACGGTCATCCAACTCGCAATTCCAAGTCGGGAACTCCGACCTGAAGATCACTGACGTCCTGATTCAACCTTGTTTTTTCTGAGTTCCCAGTTGTCTTGAAAGAACCATAAATCCAAAGAATGCCAGACCAGATTTGCCCACAAGAAGGACCCCCGTGCAAACCTTCCTGTTCAAGTGAGCACAGCATAACAGTGAGTACAAAGATGTATTTTATGCTGCTGCATAAATGATGTAATATGACAGGGAGATATGTATACTGTAGCTAAGAAAGTAATACTAAGTGTATGTTGTGTAGTAAGCTGTTAGCAGCCCATGTGCCTCACACTAATAACTTGGTCCCTTTCCACCTCATAACCTAGCCTACTGTTCTGACTTGGTGGTGCACGTGTAGTGTATAGCCTGTTTTAGACAGATGTAATCATTTAATATTTTAAGAGCTTTCATTGTCTGCTTATACAGTATGCCCCCTTTATTTATCTTACGGTTCTGACTTGGTGTACAGGGAAAATACTGTAAGAACGGCCCATGTTCTGAATTCTTTGGCTCTTCATTTCAAAATTGCTGAACAAATAGTTATATTGATTACATCCATCTTAGCTCACTCATTAATGTCTTAATCGAAATTACGATAGCCTCTTATCCGCTTATCGTTCCCTTATGTCATAGTTTGTACATCTCAATTGTCTCAATTTTACATACTCAAATCACCACTGAGCCTACTGTTCAAACTCCAGCCACTTGCATTGCTGAGCCTGAGCATTATCATTGCAATTTCAGTCATGCAATATCAATACTATACTATGTTTTATCATGTTTACTTCTGGTGTAATGGTGATGGGTATTTACCATGGAGAATGATTGAGGCTTCTAGTGGCCAAAAGGTTGTATTAACATAGGCAGCGCCATAGAGTTCGCCAGCTTGTAGTCCTCAAAAACAGAAATTAGTTACCTTACGTTCCTTGAGCCATTTCTATTGGGAAAATGAATGGGAAAAGGATAAGGTTTTGTAATAAATGCCGAAAATAAGGTTAACACAAGCTTTGAAGATCAGAGATATTATACTTTTTGTTCTATGAGATATCAGTCAGTTAACACGACCTTTATGAATTATGAAGTCTTTTATGTGCTTGAAGTGCATTTTTGATTACATAAATGCTTCAAAATTCACAAAAAGTGCCGTTAGCTGATGAAGATTACCTCATAGAACAAAACGTATCAAATCTCCTAAGACCTTATTTTTCGTAAATGTGTATTTTTGCTGTCTTATGTTATTTCCCAACATCCGGGGCTATGAAACAGTTAATTCAAACAGAAAGAAAAACTGAAAACTCTCTCTCTGTCCTCTCTGTGGTTGTCCTCTCCTCATAATAGGACAGCAAACATTATCTGTGTGCATCTGTTTGTTTGACTCTCACTGTCTGTTTTGATGTTGTGCAACATCCTCTCTCTCTCTCTCTCTCTGTCTCTCTGCCTCTCTCAACTGTGTCTCTCTCTCAACTGTGTGTCTCTCTCTCAACTGTGTGTGTCTCTCTCTCTCTCTCAACTGTGTCTGCAGAGGTTTATCATAGTTTCTCAGAAAGGCTGATGCTCATTCTGCTGCCTCTACATTTACAAAAGGAAGTGAGACATGCCTTGGGGGTATTGTTGTCAGTCTCCGAGCCTTGCTTTTTAAAGTTTTTGGGCAAAGAAAGCACCTGGCTGAGTTTAATGGGAGTTCTGTCTTAAGCAGGAAAAAAGGGGCTCCTTCTTTTTGTATCAAATATTTTGCAAGTGTTCTGTCTAAAGTGTGTATGTGCATGTGCATGCTTGGGTGGGTCAGGGTGCGTGCATGCATGGGCATGAGCGATTTGTGTTTGTGTGAGAAGAGCCCTTATAATTGAGTTATGAAGCTACATTCCATCCAAAGTGCTTTCCCAACAGCTCCTTTATTCAGCTCTGCAGCTGCAACTGTCCAGTCAGTGTGTTACTCACAGGAATCAGTCAGGAAGCTGAGCAGAGAATGACACTGTCACACCCTGATCTGTTTCACATGTGTCGTGGAAATTTCCTGTATTTACCAAATCATGAGAGCAAACCACACACAAGTCAGAGTTATCACAAAGTCCATCTTTAATTATATAAGCTCCATCATAACCCGGTGACTCTCAGATCAATTCAGTGTCTATAAATGACTTCTCTGAGAGTCCCTTACACATTGCAACTGAGATCCTTTATAGCAAAGACACACATAGCCAGACAGCATTGGCCATAATTTATCGTTCAGCTTTGTCTCCTAAACTATGTTCTTTTCTCAAACTCAGAACCTAAACAAATCCTCATATCAACAGGCATATATCAAATCCACCCTATCTTGACAAGATCACAGAGACACATTGACTGGCACACAGACATTGTGGAGCCAAGAGATACACGCTTGACCTCTCCCCTATCTCCGGCCCAAGTAACTTAGTCTTGACAGAGAACAGATGACTGCAAACCCGGCCACAGTATTATACAAAAATAAACATTCTGATGAGAAGTAACTTACAAACATATGATGAATATAAAACATCTTACCTATGTTACCAAATAATTCTGATTATTCCCCAACACGTGTCTTTGTGCCCCCCTCCAGGTGTCACCCATCTTCCTGGTGCATTTATACATGTATTCTCTGTTTGTCTGTTGCCAGTTCATCTTGTCTCATCAAGCCTATCAGCGTTTTGTCAATGTTGCGGCTGCACTCTGGATGTGGGTTGAGGCCAATCTTCCACCGCTCTCACCTTGTCAGGGTCCATCTGAATATTCCCTGCAGTGATGATGTATCCTAGGAAGGAGATGGTGGAGCGATGGAACTCACATTTCTCCGCTTTCACGAAAAGCTGCTTCTCCAGGAGACGCTGGAGGACCTGTCGGACATGGAGGACATGCTTTTGAGCTGACCGGGAATAAATGAGGATGTCGTCGAGGAAGACAAACAAAAATCGGTTCACAACATGTCTCGGAGCACATCACGGACCAGGGTCTGGAACACTGCGTGAGAGTTGGTCAGTCCAAATGGCTTCACCAGGTACTTATAGTGCCCGCTAGCCATGTTAAAGGCAGTATTCCACTCATCTCCTTCCCGTAGCTGAACCAGATGGTAGGCGTTCCGAAGGTCCAACTTGGAGAAGATGATCGCCCCCTGGAGAGGCTCGAAATCTGAAGAGATGAGTGGTAGCAGGTAACGGTTTTTAACCATAATGTCATTGAGACCCCGGTAGTCGATACTCGGACACAAGATCTTGTCCTTCTTCTCCATAAAGAAGAACCCTGCGCCAGCGGTGGAGGAAGATGGACGCATATTTCTGCAGTGAGAGAGTCCTCAATATACCTCTCCATCGCCTTGGAGTCCAGACCCGAAAGGGAATAAAGTCTCCCTCGAGGCGGTGCGGTGCCCCGGGAGAAGATTGATAGCACAGTCATAGGGTTGATGCGGTGGAAGAGATGTGGCTTGGGCAGTTTTGAAAACCTCCCGTAAGTCCTGGTACTCCGTGGGAACGGCAGAGAGATCCAAGGTTTTTCCCAAGCCAGCAGGGAGATGTCCCGGGGCAGGCTGCGCCGACTTCAAACAATATACATAGAAAAGCAGGCTCCAACCCCTAATGGACCCTGTAGCCCAGTCAATAAGGGGATTGTGCCTCAGGAGACATGAAAACACCAAAACAATGGGTACATGAGGAGACTCCAGGAGCAGAAACTGCATGGATATACTGTGGTTGCCTGACACTCGCTGGTTGATAGGAACCATACTGTGGTTTACTCCGCCAATAGAGCACCCATCCAGCGCTCTGACATCCATCAGAATGGAAAGAGGTTGAGTGGAGATTCCCAGCTCAGACACCAGGGTAGGGTCCATAAAGCTCTCGTCGGCCCCAGAGTCAATGAGCTCCTGGATGGAGCTGGTCACCCCACAACAGGGTAGCATGGAGAGGGGTACGAGCAATGGAAGATGGGAAATTCCCTGTATGGCTCACCAGCGTACTCGTACTAGTACATCCTTGATGAGCCTTGTTCTTTAATTGGCAGATAGATAAAAAATGTCTCGTAGCTCCACAATACAGACAGCTCTGGGTGTTAAGTCTGCGTAAGCGCTCAGCAGGAGACAATCTAGCCCTGCCCAGTTGCATGGGCTCTGGAGGAGACGACTCGACAGCCCTCGGTGCCCTCCGAGAGACTTCGTCCGACATCGGATCCACTTGGAAATGTGAGTTTCGGGGTTTTCCGTGATTCCTCGGAGGCGAGGTGGAAATCAAGGACGCACGTCAGTGACAGGGAGCTGACTCCCTCTCCCTCCTACGTTCCTGTAACCACCCGTCGATCCGTATGCTCAAGGCAATGAGGGAGTCGAGGTCCAGGGGTAGCTCCCGGGCTAAGAGCATGTCTTTAATCACCTCCGACAACCCGTGTAGGAACTCGTCGACGTCAGCGTTATCACGTATGCTATTCTCGAGTGATCTGAGGGAATTGAAGAGGGTCGCAGCTCAAAGATGAGAGAACACTGGGAGAGAGAAGGATCTCCGGGATCTCCAGCATAGCGATCAGGAGGAGGTAAGAGAGGTTCTTGGGAAGCCAGGGTAGATTGGGGAGAAACGCCACTGGTAGTGGGGTAATTGACAGTCTGGGAGGTTACTGTAGCTGCATCACAGACAATCCTCGGAATTGCTCCAGCAAATGTGTTGAAGGCACAATCCTGGCATTCCGCCAAGGTCTAGAATCCTTCCATAAGACCTTGAAGTAACTCCTTGTGTCTTCCAATGGTGGCTCCCTGGGAGGAGATGGCGTTGCGGAGCTGATCGGAGTCTGCTAGGTCAGTCATGGCCAGTTTGTACTATCACGACTCAGGATATGACCCAGATGCAGACACGGGAGGCGGATAGTACAGTTCTCAGATGATTCATTAGAAACACGGTTTGTGTTCAGGTTAGAGTCAGGCAGATACAGGACGCTAGGCAGGCTCAGGGTCAAGGCAGGCAGAATGGTCAGAACCGGGAAAAACTAGGAAACAGAACTAGAGGAACAGGAAGGTGAGAAAGAATGCTGGTAAGACCTGACAAGACAAGACAAACTGGCAAACAGAGAATACAGGGATAAATACACACAAGATAATGGGAAGATGTGCGACACCTGGAGTGGGGTGGAGACAAGCACAAAGACAGGTGAAACAGATCAGGGTGTGACAATTACTCAGGGTGTATGCAGGTACAAAAGGATAGCCACAATGTTCAACTCACAAGCAGGAGAATCCAGAGTGGGAAAGGAACAAGTGGTTTTCTGTATGTGTTTGTGAACAATGCCCCAGGACCAGCTTGCTTAGGGGTCTCTTCTCTAGCTTAATCTCTATGTAGGTGAAAGCTTTGTTATGGAAGATTTGGAAATCACTTCCTTTTAGATGGTTGTAAAATTGAACGCTCTTTTCTGGAATTTAATCATTAGCGGGTAACGGCCTAATTCTGCTCTGCATGCATTATTTGGTGTTCTACGCTGTACATGGAGGATGTTTTTGCAGAATTCTGCGTGCAGAGTCTCATTTTGTGAATTCTTGGTTGGTGAGCAGACCCCGACCTCACAATATTGAAAGGCAATGGGTTCTATAACCGATTCAATAATTTTTTAGCTTGATCATAAATGGGATGTCGAATTGTATGTTATTTTGATGGCGTACAAGACCCTTCTTGCCTTGTCTCTCAGATCGTTCACAGCTTTGTGGAAGTTACCTGTGGTGCTGATGTTTAGGCCGAGGTAGGTATAGTTTTTTGTTTGCTCTCGGGCAACAGTGTCTAGATGGAATATGTATTTGTGGTCCTGGCAACTGGACCTTACTTGAAACACCATTATTTTTGTTTTACTGAAATTTACTGTCAAGGCCCAAGTCTTTCTTTTTTTTAACCCCTTTTCTCCCCAATTTCGTGGTATCCAATTGGTAGTTACAGTCTTTTCATATCGGGAGAGGCGAAGGTCGAGAGCCGTGCGTCATCCGAAACACAACCCAGCTTCTTGACACAACGGCCGCTTAAACCAGAAGCCAGCCGCACAAATGTGACGGAGGAAACACCTGGCAACTGTGTCAGCGTGCATTGCACCCGGCCCGCCACAGGAGTCGGTAGTGCCCAATGGGACAAGAACGTCCCTGCCGGCCAAACCTTCCCCTAACCCGGACGATGCTGGGCCAATTGTGCGCTGCCCAATGGGTCTCCTGGTCGTGGCCAACTGCAACAGAGCTTGGACTCTAACCAGGATCTCTAGTGGCACAGTTTAGACCACTGCGCCACTTGGGAGTCCAGGGCCCAGGTCTGACAGGATCTGTGCAGAAGATCTAGGAGCTGCTGTAGGTCCTCCTTGGCTGGGTACAGAAGGGTACCAGATCATCAGCAAATAGTAGACATTTCACTTCAGCTTCTAGGAGGTTGTCTGTTTGACATTTTTAGATTTGATAGGGAAGCTGAAAGGTCAAATATACTATTTAGGCTTTCTACTGCCGAGTTTACACCTTCACCATTACTCTCTCAACTGTGTCTGCAGAGGTTTATCATAGTTTCTCAGAAAGGCAGATGCTCATTCTGCTACCTCTCCATTTACAAAAGGATGTGAGACATGCCTTGGGGGTATTGTTGTTGGTCTCTGAGCCTTGTTTTTAAAAAGTTTGTGTGCATTAAAGAAAGCACCTGGCTGAGTTTAATGGAAGTTGTCTTAAACAGCAGGAAAAAAGGGGCCCCTTCTTTTTGTATCAAAGATTTTGCAAGTGTTCTGTCTAAAGTGTGTGTGTATTGGCATACATACAGTGGGGCAAAAAAAGTATTTAGTCAGCCACCAATTGTGCAAGTTCTCCCACTTAAAAAGATGACAGAGGCCTGTAATTTTCATCATAGGTACACTTCAACTATGACAGACAAAATGAGAAAAAAATATCCAGAAAATCACATTTGTAGGATTTTTAATTCATTAATTTGCAAATTATGGTGGAAAATAAGTATTTGGTCACCTACAAACAAGCAAGATTTCTGGCTCTCACAGGCCTGTAACTTCTTCTTTAAGAGGCTGCTCTGTCCTCCACTCGTTACCTGTATTAATGGCACCTGTTTGAACTTGTTATCAGTATAAAAGACACCTGTCCACAACCTCAAACAGTCACACTCCACTATGGCCAAGACCAAAGAGCTGTCAAAGGACACCAGAAACAAAATTGTAGACCTGCACCAGGCTGGGAAGACTGAATCTGCAATAGGTAAGCAGCTTGGTTTGAAGAAATCAACTGTGGGAGCAATTATTAGGAAATGGAAGACATACAAGACCACTGATAATCTCCCTCGATCTGGGGCTCCACGCAAGATCTCACCCCGTGGGGTCAAAATGATCACAAGAACAGTGAGCAAAAGTCCAAGAACCACACGGGGGGACCTAGTGAACGACCTGCAGAGAGCTGGGACCAAAGTAACAAAGCCTACCATCAGTAACACTACGCCGCCAGGGACTCAAATCCTGCAGTGCCAGACGTGTCCCCCTGCTTAAGCCAGTACATGTCCAGGCCCGTCTGAAGTTTGCTAGAGAGCATTTGGATGATCCAGAAGAAGATTGGGAGAATGTCATATGGTCAGATGAAACCAAAATAGAACTTTTTGGTAAAAACTCAACTCGTCGTGTTTGGAGGACAAAGAATGCTGAGTTGCATCCAAAGAACACCGTACCTACTGTGAAGCATGGGGGTGGAAATATTATGCTTTGGGGCTGTTTTTCTGCAAAGGGACCAGGACGACTGATCCGTGTAAAGGAAAGAATGAATGGGGTCATGTATCGTGAGATTTTGAGTGAAAACCTCCTTCCATCAGCAAGGGCATTGAAGATGAAACGTGGCTGGGTCTTTCAGCATAACAATGATCCCAAACACACCGCCCGGGCAACGAAGGAGTGGCTTCGTAAGAAGAATTAAGGTCCTGGAGTGGCCTAGCCAGTCTCCAGATCTCAACCCCATAGAAAATCTTTGGAGGGAGGTGAAAGTCTGTGTTGCCCAGCAACAGCCCCAAAACATCACTGCTCTAGAGGAGATCTGCATGGAGGAATGGGCCAAAATACCAGCAACAGTGTGTGAAAACCTTGTGAAGACTTACAGAAAACATTTGACCTCTTTTCATTGCCAACAAAGGGTATATAACAAAGTATTGAGATACACTTTTGTTATTGACCAAATACTTATTTTCCACCATAATTTGCAAATAAATAAATTAAAAATCCTTCTCATTTGGCTGTCATAGTTGAAGTGTACCTATGATGAAAATTACAGGCCTCTCATCTTTTTAAGTGGGAGAACTTGCACAATTGGTGGCTGACTAAATACTTTTTTGCCCCACTGTACATATAGCTGATGTGTGTAATTAATGTGAGTGATTTGGCTCAGTTGTAGGCCTACCCAGTAGTTGCAGACATAAATATTCTGTTGAACTACAACTTACTTATGACAGAAGTCTTCATGTAGGAGACAGAAAGAAAAAGGATAGCTGTTGAGAATCAGACAGCAGTGCAGCTCTGCAGCAATTGGAAAATACTCCCCACACTGGGGATGGTAACAGTCAGCACTCGGGGATCTCTACACAAGACTACATCAGAGAAACTCATAATGGCTGCATGGTTTTTATTTACAAGATGCAGTATGTACAAAAGTTCATAGAAAAAAAACATTAATTGAAGACCAACAAACAAACAAATATCCAAATTCCACTGCATTGTAAACATGTGAATTTGATCAGAATTATTGGACAATAATTTATGTTCTGTATCTTGCTCAATATAAAACACTTGTTAGTGTTTAGTTAGCTTGCATAGAATATGGCTTTTTATACATATGGCTATGTTGTATAGGTACGTAATGGTTTCTTATGGCGATAATAGAACTCTGGTGTGCAGACGGTAAATTAAAAGGTTGTTATTCTATACATAATCTTGACTGCAGTTGTACATTCAGTGCAACAATTAAGTGTGCATGTCAGTCACTTGATTGACAAAGCTTACTACATTAGAACAGCTAAAATGGACAGATTGAGAAGAAAAAGCCAACAAGTGCTCCAAACCATTTTGTGTGCGCCATTAGAGATCCACTTCAGTAACTATAGCAACCGCTCTACAGTAGCATCCAGGCAGTCCACATAACAGGAGGCTCCAATGTAGGCAGTCATTGTAAATAAGAATTTGTTCTTAATTGACTTGCCTAGTTAAATAAAGGTTTTAAAAAAAAAGACCCAGAAATAACTAATAGGAGCCCACCTTTGGATGGTGGGCTCCTATTGGTTGGTGGTGGTGTGTGTAACCTCATCCCTATTTCCCCTTCATTCTCTATGTGAACTGCTCGTGTGGTTAATAACCTCACTTTTTTCCTTTCCAGAGCTGCCCTTTCATCCTCCCCAGCCGGAGAGGCCAGAGTGGGGAAGGGACAAGTGTCCACCGGGGTCGAGCACCCCAGCTCCAGCCATTTGGAGAAAACAGATGAAGTGAAGTTGAGAAGTTTCTCTGGAGAGGAGGAGACAGAGGGAAGAACTGAAGGGTCAGGATCCTCAAATCTCTGTGAGAGAGGGATGTGATAAGGGAGGAGAGGAGTTGTTATTAAACAAACATACAGTGCAAGCACTGTCATTGATTGATAGCCTGTTCTCTGGGGAGTTAACCTCTGTGATATACATTGCATACATTATAGGTGACCTAAACAGGAAAATGACACACCGGTCATTGCATAGTCAAGCCACATGGTCAGGAAAAAAACAGGGATGCAAACTGGTGAGGGCCCAAAAAGGTGAAACCCCCCCCAAACATGCAAAAAAAATCCCTGCTCGGGGGAAATGCAGGTTTTAACTCATTAAACAACAAATAATATGATCTACATGATCAGTCACTGTGTGCAAAATAAAAAAAGTGGTTAAAGTGAACCTAACTCACAGCTAAAAAATGTAAAGCAAGAAATACAATGTTATTTGTTGACTAGACTTTACTGCAAATGACACTCAAGTCTTGAGAAAAAAATATACTAATATTGCAGTTAGCCATGACAGCCTTTATAATAGAATGCTTGTGACCACACACATCTAAATATTGCACTTGAAAAAAACAAACATATTTAGTACAAATAGAAAGAATCAAACAGGCATTCTATTTTTGCTCTATTATAGCGGCCACTATGGTAGACATTGATCCAGTGCACAAGGCTACATGTGTGCAAAAAATTAAATAATCCCCACTCCTTCACACACGTGTTACTGTTAAATTCAACACAACAAAAGCAATATATTTGGGCTACACTGCACATTATTACACTGTACACTTTCTGCCTGAGTACATCTGTTCTTCAATGTGCCAGCAGAGCATGATACCTTTTGTTGGCATAATTTATCTCTTTCAGGCAGAGTACTACACCTGGCATAGCCCTTTTTATCCACTGGCGCCAGATTGAAAATGTGAGAAAGTGTGTGGTGTTCAATTCACCTCTATAGTGACGTCCAGTTTAAACCAGGCCCAGCTTCAGCTCCACCTAACTGCTTAATTAACAAGCAGCGCCTCATTTTCACCTAATTCTCCCATTCTGAAAATTAACCACCACCCGACTGAAGAGACCTTCAGTCTGGTGCTGCATTCTGTTGTTATGTGAACGGTTGGCTAAGCCTTGAAAAAACGTTTTTCTCCCCTGTTTTAACCATTTTCTGTCTTTTTTTTTACTCGACAACGTGGCATCTTTAGTGTTTTGTTGCATTTACTATGGCATAGTTGTTTTATGTTTTACATAATTTAGTCCAAAATGTTTAAGGCTGCTGTGTGTCTCTTTTGAGTACATGCTGCTACTTGTTCACCCACACTGGCAACCTACAGTACACTCACTCTCTTATCCAAAACAGTTCATATAGACTACTAGAGTCATAGCCTCAAAAAGTAGTTTGGGGAAGAAAGATTTTTCCGGCGATACAGACGGAAAATATTGTTTCGCTAATACAGGACCAATGCACGACTTTTTTTTTTGGGGGGGGTTGCTGCTGCACCCTCGGCCCCAAACCTCCCGCGGCTATGACTGGAGTATGTCCACGACATGGTAAAGTTATACCTACCCCTTTTGTCATACCCCTGCCACCCAGGGCTTGTATAAGGTTGGAGATGAATTCGAAGCTATGGTGCTCTGGCCACAGCTGGCTGCGGAGCTGGAGCCAGGAGTCAGAGAGAACAGTCGCAGCTCGGAACACACAACACTGGAGGGGCAGCAAGGCAGAAGCAGGATTTTAGACACAGAGGTTACGCTGATGATTTGAATAGACGGAGCACCACACTGAGCTGATCATCATTGTGCTAATCAAAGGTTATTGATTATCCTGCCCAGTAACGCTGACAACAACACACATTTAGACTTTAGAGTACTGGAACCAGTGGAGGCTGCCGAGGTGGGGGACGGCTCATAAAATGTTTGGAAGGGAGCGAATGGTTAATACCATTCCACAAACTCCGCTCCAGCCATTACCACGAGCCGGTCCTCCCGCATTGCTCAACAGAGAATCAGAATGAAGGATTTAATGATAGACATAGCAGATACTCTAAGTGTGACATGTTTGTATAAAACACGAGAATAAATTATTTAGTAAAATGGTGTCATTTAATCAATAGATGGTGCCTCACCGGATCAGTGTTGCACAGCAGGTTGACATTGTAGTGGTGGGAAATCCAATAGTTTTTAGGGAACACCTTACGCTTGGAGGAAAAAACTGGTTCAGGAATCACAGTATTCACAAGAGTATCTATGGCAATAGACAAAACATCAAATTGATAAAACATGTAACCACTAGGAAGTGAACGCATATTTGTTTAAACCACTGTCATTACTCAGGGTGCACGCAGGTACAAAAGGATAGCCACAACGTTCAACTCACAAATCCAGCGTGGTCTGAGTTAAGGGTGGTTTGAAGATTATCGACAACCCCCCTCAAAAAGTAATCACATCCGCTACCTTGGAGTGTCAATATTGATAGCAACAGAAAAACTGTGAGAGATCGAAGTAAAGAGAGAGAGAGAGAGAGAGAGAGAGAGAGAGAGAGAGAGAGAGATGCAGCAGGTTAATGGATGGAAAATGTATGTGTCCTGCCCATGTGGTTCCAGCCACATGCTTTAATGAGAAACATCATGACTTAATGTTAACTTGTTGCTTTAATTAATAGTTTGAGCAAATTAACTACAAATCCAAATCACAGAACCACTATATGAATGACAGTACAATGGCAATGTTGTCAAATGAATTAAACAAATACAAATCCACGAATCAATCAATTAACTTTTGCATACTCTGAATTTACGTCATCACTGAATTTCTCTTACCTGATCGTAACATCCTTTTATCTTCATGAGAAAGGCCACTTCTCCATTTCTGTGTTTGAAAGCATGCAGTACGCAGCTGAAATAAATCCTCTGGTCTGACTAGGCAAAGTTTCCTCAGCGGTTCCGTCAAGTGTGTGACACAGAGAGAGAGAGCTCTGAGTCTTTTCTTTTTCCTCTACTGTTGAGACTCCAGTTTAGTTGACCTCTTTTTTTAGAATTCCTCCTTTTGTCTCCCTGGTACTTTCCAAATCTCCACACCCCCTTCTCTCATTCAATCTGCACTGTGCTCTCACTTTGGATTTTCCCACCTCCCAGTTTGTCAAGCTGCAGCCTTTCCCTTTCGTTCTCCCTCTCTGTCTGTCTCTCGCTCTCTCTCTCTCTCCCCCCTGTTGACCCAGTATATTACAGACCTCACTCTCTTCTCACCCTTTAAATGGCTAATGGAAAGAGTGAGAGAAACAGACCCACTATCTCTCCCTCTGGGCAGTCTGTCTGTGTGAGCTCAGGCAGAGGCTAGCCTGAAAGTGAAAGTGCTTGATATCGGCTCCCTGTAAATTTCTCAGCCCCTCCCACCACCAGTCATTTCACCTCCCTATTGACTGACCAAGCCCCCTCTCCCATGCAAGGGGCTGTATTGGCATGGAAAACATATGTTAACATTGCCAAAGCAAGTGAAATAGATAAACAAAAGTCAAATAAACAATACAAAATAAACAGTAAATATTACTCACAAAAGTTCCTCTCTCTCCCCCCACCCCCAATCCAAATGAGTCCTCAGAAGGCTTAAGTCATGCCATATGTTTTCAATCCCCCCTATGTGTGCCTGAGCTTGTGCCTGCCTCCTTGTCTCCAGTGAGCCAGTTAGTAATACTCACCTAATACTCACCCTGTTGAGTCACCAGAGGATCTCATAAATCAAGAATGATCTTGTATTTTTGGGTGGCTAAAAGGATTGCAACACTGACTGACATAAGCTGCAAGTCATTCAAGTGTGCAAAGTCAATAATAATCATGACAGTGAAGCTGATGTTGCTTCTCAAAACAAAATAATAAATTAATAACAAAAAAATGTCCATTGATTTGAAATGTAAAAGTTTAATATTCCACAGTTTGGAGGCTTAGATACTTTCCCACATTTTGATAGCACTTTCATTTGTGGTACACTAGTTTATTATTTCAAGTGCTACTCAGATATTTTTGTTATGACAAACTACTATTGAGAAAGTGAGTGGGGATCAGAAGTAGATCAATTAGTACATTGTCATGTTCAGGTTTTAC
Organism: Oncorhynchus keta; assembly: GCF_023373465.1. Lineage (NCBI taxonomy): Eukaryota > Metazoa > Chordata > Actinopteri > Salmoniformes > Salmonidae > Oncorhynchus > Oncorhynchus keta. Next base: position 27,644,915 of record NC_068451.1, on the reverse strand, counting down.
ATAGTCATTGTTGTAGTACTACTTCTTGTATCAATTCCATTTTGAACATGGGCCAAGAGATACAGTGAATGTTCTAGAGGTCCAAAGGGAAAAGGAAGACAGAGTTCTCCAGTCCAACAGATCAACATTCTTCAGCCTCCCAGAGGCACCATCAGTCCTAACTCTTTTCCCCTTGGTCCTCTGTATAGGGCAGTAGGATGATCCCTGATCTCAGGTCAGTTTAGCATATTCATTTATGGTTCAGGTTAGGATTTGGTAAGGATAAGATAGTCCTAGATCTGTGTCTAAGAGTTTCTACCCAGAGTGTATATACAGTGCACTCTGTAATTATTGGATCAGTGAAACATGTTTTCTTTTGGCTCTATACTCCCAACACTTTGGATTTGAAATTATACAATGACTATGAGGTTAAAGCGCAGACTGTCAGCTTTAACTTGTGGGTATTTTCCTCCATATAGGGTGAACTGTTTAGAAATTACAGCACTTTTTGTATATAGTCCCCAAAAGTATTGGGACAAATTCCCTTATGTGTATTAAAGTAGTCAAACGTTTAGTATTTGGTCCCATATTCTTTGCATTCAATGATTACAAGCTTGTGACTTAATGATCTTGTTGTTGGATGCATTTGAAGTTTGTTTTGGTTGTGTTTCAGATTATTTTGTGCCCAATAGAAACAAATGGCAAATAATAATAATGTTGTCTCATTGAGTCACTTCCATTGTAAATAAGAATATAATGTTTCTAAACACTTCTAAATTAATGTGGATGCTACCATGATTACGGATAATCCTGAATGAATTGTAAATAATGATGATTGAGGAAGTTAGACGCACAAATATCATACACCCCAAAAATGCTAATCTCCCATGTTATTGTAATGGTGAGAGGTTAGCATGTCTTGGGGGTATGATATGAAATGCTAACCTCCCATGTTATTGTAATGGTGAGAGGTTAGCATCTCTTGGGGGTATGATATTTCTGCGTCTGTAACTTTGTTTTATTGTCTACTCTACTATATTATATGACCTAACGTACCACCAGTGGGCTGGCCTACAGTTTACAATATCAAATCAAACATCAACTGGGTCATGTGTAACCAACTGTATTTCTTTGTTCTGTGTTGAAAACACACTTTAAGTAGGTATGATTCACTGGTACATTCTATTTATATTTATATATTTTCACCCACTCTTTCTAAAGAACTTTAATAAAAAATGTTTAACGTTTTTGTAACTAGGCATGTCAGTTAAGAACAAATTCTTATTTACAATGACGGCCTACCCCGGCCAAACTAGGACGACGCTGGGCCAATTGTGCGCCGCCCTATAGGACTCCCAATCATGGCCGGAGTGACGCCTCTTGCACTGAGATGCAGTGCAAGAGTAGAAGTATAACTACACACAAAAAGGTATGTTATAATACTCCCTGATTTGCTCAATCATTATATACATACACAGTACAAAAAAAAAAAAAAAAAAAAAAAACAGGGCATGAACTTGAACAAAGCCTCGTGGTACTGGATTTTACAAGTCTGCAGACTTCAGCAAAAGCCTGCTGAAAGGGATCAAATAACTGCGAAAACACAAAAAGCTTTGCAGTTATTTAGTTTTAATAATGAGTTACGAGCTTGTTAGTGAAGAAGCCCCCTGCTGATGTGGTAGTATACAACACAATGATATGTTGAGGGACTGAGATCTCATTATGCAAGGGTTTTTACGTTGCGTGTCACCCGAAGACCTAGAACTGTTGTTTTACACCAATTGAGGTCTCTTGGCTGACAGCCACTCATTGTAAAAAAAGCATGTGAGGGAACTGGCAAAGGACACAAGTTTTTTTCTCTTTTTCTTCTCCCTTCTTTCTTTGATTTAATGATTCTCCACAAGATGGTGCCAGTTGGGAAAAAGGATGAATGCCACACCAATATTTCAGTTTCAGCTCAAGCATTTATTTTATTTGAATATCTCTGTACAATGTGTTAACAAAACTATTGAAAGTGTCATAATAATTTAGACATAAAATTGTGGACAGTGTTCCTAGAATAATTCCCATTTGATTACAAAAAAAATATATACAAATTACTTATGAAGTTTTACGTAATGTATCTGAATTAATTATTAATTTAAAACCGACCCATGGAGTGGATTTTTGTTCTTTATGGTGAAGGATGAGTTTTAATCAAGTCAGCACCTGGACACAAACATATCTTTCAGTCAGTCTATCTGTCATTACTCACTCATTCACACTTGTTTTCTTTCCCTTTCTCTCTGTCTGTCCAAATACAGTAGTAGATACATGCAGAGGGTGCTGGGAGGAGCTATAGGACAGGCTCATTGTCATGGCTGGAAAGGTATAAATGGAACAGTGTCAAACACATCAAACATATGGAAATCACATTTGACTCCGTTCCATTTAATCCATTCCAGCCATTACAATGAGCCCACCCTCCTATACCTCCTCCCATCAGCCTCCTATACTGAGATACAGTACATTTCACTCCAGCTGTATGGTCTCTCCCGCTACCGCTCATATTCTCCTCCACTGCTCTCTCACTGGCTAAGGGGCCTCTGCCCTCCTCTGACAGCGGTCATCAGATGGCTCTTGTAGGTTTTGCTGAGTCCCGTCATCCAGAACTTGAGCAGCCTGACGTTGTCCTCCTCCCCAGGCCCTGTGGCACCCAGCAGGGCCAACACCTTCTGGGTGTCCTCCCTCCCACGCCCATCTACCTTGGAGAACTTAAACAGCACCTTCACTTTACTAAGGAATTGAAGGGATAGAGGGGGGTTAAGGGGTTAAGGGGAGGAGGGGTATGGATAGAAGTGGGAAGGAGAGGAGTTATTGGAATTTCCCAATAATTCTGGACTACATTAAGCATTCCACATCATCCTGTACTGCACAGCCAATGTAACCAGGCTGGGGCTTTGGGGGGTTTCATAGGGGGACTTGTTTGACTCTTTAATGCCCCACTATCTACAGTTGCATACCTACATACCTCTGTTTAAAAAAAGCCAAAGAAATGAAACTTCAAAGTTGAGGGAAATTCCCTGCTCATCAGAGGGGTTGTTGTTACTCACTTCATCCACTCCTCCTTCAGACACAGCAGACAGTGAGAGACCACGTCCACTGACAGGTTCTCATTGGACAACGCCACCTCGATCTTATTCAACAACGTGGGACCTGAGAGGGGTGGGGGGAAGAGAGAGAGAGAGGACAGGAGAGAAGGATAGAGAGTGATAGGGGTGACGAGAGACAGGGAGAGAGCAGGAGAGATGCAGGTCAATAGATTGAAACTGGAAAGTTAATGGAGGAAAATTTCACACAACTAATTGTCTTTGACCTTTGCCATGATTGTTAACAACTAGAGGTGCCTTGAAGAAGACATGTATAATGTATACCTTCATGTTGATTATGTATATAGTATATTGTCCAGATGGGGGCTATCCTCACCTTTATCTGTAGGCTGTGAGTTGGTACTGCTGATGTTGAACTGATAGAGTGAGAGGATGTCTTCACCACAAGCAGCAGAGTACAGAGAACCCCTCTCCAGACTGACCACATCCACCAACACTGAGAACTCTGGGAAGGGACACAGCAAGATGGACATATTTTATGGATATTTTAGGATTCAAAACCTTATGAAAACATTTTATTTGTTAATTGTTCTGTTCGCACTTATAACTAATATCATTATCATCCAGTATTTTATTATTAGCATATTACTATCATATGTAATAGTGATTATAAGCAGACCTCCAAATAAAGCAGTAACCACAGTGATGCATTCTGGGTTTGTGTACCTGAGGAGCTGACGTGTGTGGGGATGGGCACGTCAGGGCTGAGGCCCAGGAAGTTACATCGGTATGCTTCCTCATACTGGGCGCTGTACGTCACAGAGCGGACACATCCCACCGGGAGCAAGGCCTGATGGGATATATACCAAACCATGTGATTAGCAAAGAATGTTAGGAAGAATATTCTTTAAAGGGGGATACGATGAGTAAACTTTTGATTGGCTGACCTTTAGCATGGTGAATGCTGAATGGATGAGCCCTGGGTCAGCCCCTCTCAATATGACCTGATTTCCCATGAGCACGTGCCATGCTAGCTGGCGGAAATCAGTGGTCCCGAGCACCTGCGTACCAATCAGATAACAGATATCATCACAAGGAAACAGACAAGAAATGCATTCACAAAATAAGAGGATATTGGTTTCCCTTTTTAACCAATTGGCTCACAAATTTGTTTATTTTGAAGCCAAGTGATTAACAGAATTAAGTATGGCGTATGATGTGCTAGAAATGAAAGTGTTCATAATGTGGTATGGAGAAAGGCACACCAATGTTTACCTGTCTTAAATGTCTCAAGGACCTGCACTTTGGACCAGGATACCCCTCTGCTTTCCCCTCGTCAAACAAGAAGTCTCTGTACAGCTCGCTCTCCGATTGGTGGCACTGGGTTCTAGACCTGCCCCCTTCTGCTCCTTCCCAGCAACTCATTTCCTCCTCTTGCTCTGAGAAGACAACAGGACGTTGTTAAAAAGACATACAAAACACCCAATATCGGGACTAATTCCTAGATATATACTGTATATATATACTGTTATTTTATTTAAATTTATTTAGCCAGGATAGTAAACAAAGTAACAATTGCAACTATTTTCCTGATTGGAAGTATTCAAGTGTCATAGCGACTTGCAATATCAGAGCTGAACAGTGGGAGCAGTGGAAAAAAAATTGTCCCAAAAATGGTAGAATCAGAATGGAATGTGTGATATGGTTAAGTGAGTCACATCGTAGCTCTCTGTCCTCGTGGTCTAACCGTGTTAATCACACGTTTACTGTAGACACTCCTGTTCTACTTTGGGCAAACACATGACTTCTCATGATAATGCTGTCAGGAACACTTTACCCAGATATCAGATCACAATCTTTTTATTCACTTCTTTTAACTTGAGCCATATGGGATAATACGTCTCTCTGACTAGTTTAAAACTGGTCTCACGGTGTCTCCGACCTCTAGAGTTATCCTGTCTGTCTGCATGTCTGTCTTTCTATGAACACCAGTGTGTACCTGTCTACCCGTTTAACATTCGGGCTACCTGTCTGTCTCTCTATGAGCACCAGCACACACCTGTCTGTCTCTCTATGAGCACCTGTGAGCACTTGTCTGTCTCTCTATGAGCACCCATGTGTACCTGTCTGTCTCTCTATGAGCACCTGTGCGCACTTGTCTGTCTCTCTGAGCACCCATGTGTACCTGTCTGTCTCTCTATAAGCACCCGTGCGCACCTGTCTGTCTCTCTATGAGCACTAGTGTGTACCTGTCTGTCTCTCTATGAGCACTTGTCTGTCTCTCTATGAGCACCCGTGCGCACCTGTCTGTCTCTTTATGAGCACACTTGTCTGTCTCTCTATGAGCACCTGTGCGCACTTGTCTGTCTCTCTATGAGCACCAGCACATACCTGTCTGTCTCCCTGTAAGCACCCATGTGCACCTGTCTGTCTCTCTATGAGCACCTGTCTGTCTCTCTATGAGCACCTGTTCGCACCTGTCTGTCTATCTATGAGCACCTGTGCGCACTTGTCTGTCTCTCTGAGCACCCATGTGTACCTGTCTGTCTCTCTATAAGCACCCGTGCGCACCTGTCTGTCTCTCTATGAGCACTAGTGTGTACCTGTCTGTCTCTCTATGAGCACTTGTCTGTCTCCCTGTAAGCACCCGTGTGCACCTGTCTGTCTCTCTATGAGCACCTGTCTGTCTCTCTATGAGCACCTGTTCGCACCTGTCTGTCTATCTAGGAGCACCTGTGTGCACTTGTCTGTCTCTCTGAGCACCTGCGCGCACTTGTCTGTCTCTCTGAGCACCTGCGTGCCCTTGTCTGTCTCTCTATGAGCACCCATGTGTACCTGTCTGTCTCCCTATGAGCACCCGTGCGCACTTGTCTGTCTCTCTATGAGCAATAGTGTGTACCTGTCTGTCTCTCTATGAGCACCTGTGCGCACATGTCTGTCTCTCTATGAGCACCCGTCTGTCTCTCTATGAGCACCTGTGCGCACTTGTCTGTCTCTCTATGAGCACCTGTGCGCACTTGTCTGTCTCTCTATGAGCACATGTCTGTCTCTCTATGAGCACCTGTGCGCACATGTCTGTCTCTCTATGAGCACCAGTGCGCACTTGTCTGTCTCTCTATGAGCACCCGTGCGCACTTGTCTGTCTCTCTATGAGCACCCGTGCGCACTTGTCTGTCTCTCTATGAGCACCCGTGCGCACTTGTCTGTCTCTCTATGAGCACCCGTGCGCACTTGTCTGTCTCTCTATGAGCACCTGTGCGCACTTGTCTGTCTCGCTATGAGCACATTTGTCTCTCTATGAGCACCGGTCTGTCTCTCTATGAGCACCCGTGCGCACCTGTCTGTCTCTCTATGAGCACCCGTGCGCACTTGTCTGTCTCTCTATGAGCACCCGTGCGCACTTGTCTGTCTCTCTATGAGCACCCGTGCGCACTTGTCTGTCTCTCTATGAGCACCCGTGCGCACTTGTCTGTCTCTCTATGAGCACCCGTGCGCACTTGTCTGTCTCTCTATGAGCACCCGTGCGCACTTGTCTGTCTCTCTATGAGCACCTGTGCGCACTTGTCTGTCTCTCTATGAGCACCTGTGAGCACCGGTCTGTCTCCATGAGCACATTTGTCTCTCTATGAGCACCCGTGCGCACCTGTCTGTCTCTCTATGAGCACCCGTGCGCACCTGTCTGTCTCTCTATGAGCACCTGTTCGCACTTGTCTGTATCTCTATGAGCACCCGTGCGTACCGGTCTGTCTCTCTATAAGAAGCAGTGTGTCCTCTGTGGGAGCTCCCTCCAGCAGCTTCTCTGTCAGATGACTACCACAGGCCTTCAGTAACCTGCAGTAGAGGAGAAAACACAAGAGAGTGTATCAAACAACTGGGATAGACAGATAGAACACTGCCCGACCACCCCTGATGTTGACTGTATGTCTGCTATTGTTTAGATTAGTGACCTTAGTGATCGTTAGCGACAGTTAGCCGTCTCACCAGCTGAAGGAGGAGTGTAGGCTGGCCCAGAGGTTGGTGTGCTGGGTGAGGGAGGGCAGGGAGCGGGCCGCGTTACCACTCCTCTGGTGGGGGAAGACAGCAGGAGAGAACACGCTGTTCATCCTCACCGCCCTCTGAGGACACACACACTGCTCACTGTCAAACACCTGTAGAGGATAGGGGGAGGGGGGCGAAATAAGAGGGAGAGAAGTCAAACATTCTGTCTGGTAGTAAGAGTTAGTGTTCATGTTTATTTGTCTTATGTTTTATGTTCACGTTATGAATATTAGTTGTGTTTTAATGTGTGTATATATCTATGTCCCATACATTTAACATGGTGTGTTAGTTTGTGTGTGTGTGTCCTTACCTTCAGTGCTGTGCTCTGTAGACTCTGTATAGTGAGTCTGAGGTGGCGCAGCAGGAAGGGCCAGGAGTTGATGAGGTAGATCCTGTCCATGGCTACCATGACGATACTGTACCACCGCTGAAAGCCCCAGGCCAGGCTGTCCTTGATGAAGAACGTGTGAGAGAACACAAAACCATGCTGCTCATCCCCAAAGAAGATAGGACCCTCACGACCTGGACACACCTAGAGAGGCAGGGAGGGAGAGAGGCAGATGAGAGAGGGAGGGTACTGAGGGGAGAACAGATATTAGGAACAGAGCAAATGGAATGGCATCAAACACCTGGAAATCATGTTTGATGTATTTGATACCATTCCACTGTTATGACGTTGGCCTGGGGGTAAGTTTATGACAGTCATAAATACCTCTTTCCCCCTTTTTCCTCTCTCTACCCTACTGATGTTACATTTGCAAAACCCTTGGTTAACATAGAGATTCTGGGAACATCAGAAGGTGGGGGAAAATGAACTATGGTCCTTCTGTAGCTCAGTTGGTAGAGCATGGCGCTTGTAACGCCAGGGTAGTGGGTTCGATCCCCGGGACCACCCATACGTAGAATGTATGCACACATGACTGTAAGTCGCTTTGGATAAAAGCGACTGCTAAATGGCATATATATATAACTATATTCTGGTAATCCGATCAATTGAACATATGCGATGGTACTTAATGAATATGATGTCAGTTCGGTTGTCATCTGAGACATTCTCATCAATGATAAGATGAAAACTCTACAGTGGAAAGTCTACACAGAGTTATCGGATTCACATGGAATTGTTGTTCAATTCAAATGTTTGAATATGAAATTATTCGTGATGGGATGAAATGTGATATTAGCTTGTGAGATTTGGGTTTTCATAAGATAGGGCTCTGCTCAATCAGTGGCCCACCCCTGTGAAGGGACATGGGCTATAAAAAAAATCAAACACGCCCTCCTCTCCCTTCCTATATAAGCCCTTGACGACAATATAACTTCCTGTTCCGAGGACGACGGTCCGATGTCAGAATGGTTCAGATAATAACTACAGAACGAAGCCAACATCAGCGTGAGCTTTGGTTGCGAATGGTATGAACTTTTAACTCTCATTCACTACAGAAGTGATACCTTGAGTTAGCAACAGCCGCTGCAAACGAGGGTTAGGAAGGAACAGACAGAGTATCCTGTCTATCACACAACAATGTTACTACAACGTATCCAATTGACAACCAGAGACATTCTTCAAAGGACAAAGGACTCGGTTGGGCAACACGGCCTTCCATCTACCACCAACCTGTCACGCCCTGACCTTAGTATTCTTTGTTTTCTTTATTGTTTTGGTTAGGTCAGGGTGTGACATAGGTGATGTATGTGATTTTGTACTGTCTATGGGTTTTGTAGGTTTATGGGGTTGTTTACCATCTAGGTGTTTATGCATGTCTATGGTTGCCTAGATTGGTTCTCAATCAGAGGCAGCTGTTTATCGTTGTCTCTGATTGGGAACCATATTTAGGCAGCCATCTTCTTTGGGTATTTCGTGGGTTATTGTCTATGTCTAGTTGCCTGTGTCTGCACATTTATATTATAGCTTCACGTTCGTTTTGTTATTTTGTATAGTTTGTTTAGTGTCCGTCTTTATTAAAAGTAACATGTATTCATATCACGCTGCGCCTTGGTCTCCTCCATTCAACGAACGTGACACAACCTACTGAAGCGCAGCTCAGAGTAAATATTTATTGCATTTTCCTTTTCCAAATGGGCGGTAATTTAGAATGCATAAGATACTGTATTTACAACAGCACAGCTTCACCCTTTGTTCCTCAGTCTTCCCGCTCTTTCACTCAAACCTAGCCCCTTTTCTTTTGTGTAAACAGCTGTCATATCTGTTCCGCCCGCTAGGGACGTTTTCCTTTATGACGTCATTTGTAATCAAGTTACGATTTAAGTATGTGTATGTGTAATTCTGTGTGATTAGTTAGGTATTTAGTAAATAAATAATTAAACCCAATTTTGCATTGCTGATTCAACTTGTTAGCCAGGGTTCGTGCAGATAACTATGAATTTACAACTTTCAGATGAGACTGAATTAAGATGACAATTAATATAGACTGCTATTGATGTAAAATATTACTAGGTCTTTAAGAGTTTATTCGGAAGATAACGGCTCTATAAATATTATTTTGTGGTGCCGACTCTCTAGTTAATTACATTTACATGATTAGCTCAATCGGGTAATATTAATTACGGAGAAATTGTTTTATTGAATAGCATATCACTTAATCCGGCAGAGCCAAAGACATGATACCACTGACCCCGCTCCCGTCATTACCACAAGCCTGTTCTCCCCAATTAAGGTGCCACCAACCTCCTGTGATATCTATCTATCAGGGGTCTCCAACAGGTAGATCACGCAGTAGCTCTGAAAGTGCATGCAATTTTCACGTGTTCCACAGCAAACAAATCTCACAAGTAGACTCAGACACCACAAGCTCCCAGCTACTATCTAATCAATGCAACATTGACATTTTCCCACCCCTGGTTAGCCACCAGGGCCTAAAGTCACATTACCCTAAAGGTGCAGGTGAACATTTGTCTCATCTGTGATATTTTGGTTAAAAGAATGAAATTAAACAATATAATTACTTCTTACTAGTAATACATTTATTGTTTTACAAACATTAAAAAGCATGTCATTGGTTTGAGTGTTTTGTTGGTGTAATTTTAGTGGGAGAAATATTTTGTCTGGTAAAAATTCTGAGTGGCTGGTAGATTTTATAATGTGATAACCATCTCGTGGGTTGATAGAAACCTTCTCAATTAAATGTTAACTGCAAAGTAGGCTTACCTGGCAGAAGTATATCATGAGTAAGTATATCATTTTTATCTATTATTTGGTTATTTGCAAACTTTGCCATGAAATGAGCAGCAGCAGCGCAGAACCATCGCTAGACCGGCACATTCCTCACTCCCTAGATGCACGATTAAAAGGGCCAGAGGCGCAAGGTGGAACTACACTCCAAAATAATTAGTTTTTTTGTTTTCTTCCAGACCCCCCCAAAAAATTGTCTTCTGCTGTGATTTAGGCATTAACGTGGATTCAGCACATCCAATTTCATTGATTCTCTATGAACAATTATAATTTTCAGAGTGAAAATTCAAACTGAGAACATAATTTGGGAATATACAGTTGAAGTCAGAAGTTTACATACACCTTAGCCAAATACATTTAAACTCAGTTTTTCACAATTCCTGACATCAAATCCTAGTAAAGAGTCCCTGTCTTCAGTCAGTTAGGATCACCACTTTATTTTAAGAATGTGAAATGTCAAAATAATAATAGAGGTTTTTTTCCTGCTTTTATTTCTTTCAGCACATTCCCAGTGGGTCAAAAGTTTACAAACTCAATTAGTATTTGGTAGCATTGCCTTTAAATAGATTAACTTGGGTCAAATGTTTTGGGTAGCCTTCCACAAGCTTCCCACAGTAAGTTGGGTGAATTTTGTTCCATTCCTCCTGACAGAGCTGGTGTAACTGAGTCAGGTTTGTAGGCCTCCTTGCTCGCACATGCTTTTTCAGTTCTGCCCACAAATTTTCTATGGGATTGAGATCAGGGCTTTTCTGATGGCCACTCCAATACCTTGACTTTGTTGTCCTTAAGCCATTTTGCCACAACTTCAGAAGTATGCTTGTGTTCATTGTCCATTTGGAAGACACATCTGCGACCAAGCTTAAACTTCCTGACTGAGGTCTTGAGAGGTTGCTTCAATATTTCCACATAATTTTCCATCCTCATGATGCCACCTATTATGTGAAGTGCACCAGTCCCTCCTGCAGCAAAGCACCCAAACAACATGATGCTGCCACCCCTGTTCTTCACAGTTGGGATGGTGTTCTTCGGCATGCAAGCCTCCTTTTTCCTCTAGACATAACGATGGTCATAATGACCAAACAGTTATATTTTTGTTTCATCAGACCAGAGGACATTTCTCCAAAAAGTATGATCTTTGTCCTGCACATGGCAGTTGTAAACCGTAGTCTGGCTTTATGGCGGTTTTGGAGTGGTGGCTTCTTCCTTTCTGAGCGGCCTTTCAGGTTAGGTCGATATATGACTCGTTTTACTGTGAATATAGATACTTTTGTACCCATTTCCTCCAGCATCTTCACAAGGTCCTTTGCTGCTGTTCTGGGATTTATTTGCACTTTTTGCACCAAAGTATGTTAATCTCCAGGAGACAGAACGCATCTCCTTCCTGAGTGGTATGACTACTGCATGGTCCCATGGTGTTTATACTATTGTTTGTACAGATGAACATGGTAGCGTCAGGCGTTTGGAAATTGCTCCCAGGGATGAACCAGACTTGTGGAGGTCTCCAATTTTTTTTCTGAGGTATTGGCTGATATCTTTAGATTTTCCCATGATGTCAAGCAAAGACGCACTGAGTTTGAAGGTAGGCCTTGAAATACATCCACAGGTACACCACCAATTGACTCAAATGATGTCAATTAGCCCATCAGAAGCTTCTAAACGAATGACATAATTTTCTGGAATTTTCCAAGCTGTTTAAAGGCACAGTCAACTTAGTGTACTCATGACTTTAATAGAAAAGTGACACATGAAATAACTATACAAAATACAAAACAACAAACGGAACGTGAAACCTAATTACAGCCTATCTGGTGAAACAACTACACAGAGACAGGAACAATCACCCACGAAATACAAAGCGAAACCAGGCTACCTAAATACGGTTCCCAATCAGAGACAACGAGAATCACCTGACTCTGATTGAGAACCGCCTCAGGCAGCCAAGCCTATACAACACCGCTAATCAGCCGCGATCCCAAATACTACAAACCCCAATACGAAAATACAATAACATAAACCCATGTCACACCCTTACCAAATATATAACGAAAACACAAAATACAATGACCAAGGCGTGACAGAACCCCCCCCCTAAGGTGCGGACTCCCGGACGCACCTCAAAACCATAGGGAGGGTCCGGGTGGGCGTCTGTCCAAGCTTTACCTGGCTCGATGCCCACTCTAGCCCGGCCAATACGAAGGACCGGTATGTGCCGCACCGGGCTATGCACCCGCACTGGAAACACCGTGCGCTCCATAGCATAACACGGTGCCTGCCCGGTCTCTCTAGCCCCCCGGTAAAGAACAGGGAGTTTGCGCAGGTCTCTTACTTGGCATAGCCATACTCCCTTTAAGCCCCCAATAATTTTTTTGGGCTGCTTTTCGGGCTTCCAACCGCGTCGCCGTGCTGCCTCCTCATACCAGCGCCTCTCCGCTTTAGCCGCCTCTATTTCTTCCTTGGGACGGCGATATTCACCAGGCTGAGCCCAGGGTCCTTTTCCGTCCAGTTCCTCCTCCCATGTCCAATTCTCCAAGTGGTGCAGCCTCTCCCACTGCAACTGCTCTTCACGATTAACAGGGAGAGTAGGCTCAGGTCTGACTCAGCCACTCTCTCTCTGAGCCCTCCCCCAATAAATATTTGGGGGTTACTTTCGGTTTTCGCTCTGCGCCGCCGTGTCTTTCTTTTTGACTCCATTCGCCTATAGCCCTCTTCGCACTGCTCCAGAGAATCCCAGGCGGGCTCCTGCACTCTCTCTGGGTTGGCCGCCCACCTGTCGATTTCTTCCCACGTCGTATACTCCCTGCCTCTGCTGTCCATAACGTCCTCCCTTCGTTGTTCAAGCTGTCGCTGCCTGTGAACACGCTGCTCGGTCCGTGAGTGGTGGGTGATTCTGTAACGTCGTTCTTCGTTTGTAGAAAGAGAGTCGGACCGAAATGCAGCGCAGTGGTTACTCATGACTTTAATAGAAAAGTGACACATGAAATAACGATACAAAACAACAAACGGAACGTGAAACCTAATTACAGCCTATCTGGTGAAACTACACAGAGACAGGAACAATCACCCACGAAATACAAAGCGAAACCAGGCTACCTAAATACGGTTCCCAATCAGAGACAACGAGAATCACCTGACTCTGATTGAGAACCGCCTCAGGCAGCCAAGCCTATACAACACCCCTAATCAGCCGCGATCCCAAATACTACAAACCCCAATACGAAAATACAATAACATAAACCCATGTCACACCCTTACCAAATATATAATGAAAACACAAAATACAATGACCAAGGCGTGACACTAACCGACTTGACAAAACTATAGTTTGTTAACAAGAAATTTGTGGAGTGGTTGAAAAACGGGTTTTAATGACTCCAACCTAAGTGTATGTAAACGTCCGACTTCAACTCTATATAAAATATTTGATAGGGCCCCTCTTAGAATTGTTTAACCATTATTTTACCAGGTATATTGACAGAAAACAGTGCACTACTTGCTATTGTACACTAAGGACCCGGGGAAGAGTTGCAGAGGAGAGAAGAAGAATGTGCCTATTTGAAAGCTTGAACAAAAACTTAGTAGCCTGCAATTTTTTTTTTTAAGTAGCTCTCACGCTAGAAAAGGTTGGAGACCCCTGATATATATTGTCCTATACACCAGATAGCTGCAGTGAAATATATTGTTTTATAGGGTCAACCATAGTACAGCCATAGCACAGCACCCCTGGAGAAAATTAGGGTTTAATGCCTTGCTCAAGGGCACATTGACAGTTTTCTTACCTTGTCGGCTTGGGTGTTGGACCCAGCAACCTTGTCGTTACTGGCCTAATGCTCTAACTGCTAGGTTACCTGCCACACTTAACTAAAGGCTTATGTATTGACAAACAGTTATGAGTATTAATGCAAGAAAAATGGCAACACGCACGCTCACACATGAACACACAGGTGGTTACCTCACAGCTGAGGCTGCGTACGCAGGCCTGGCGGACCACACTGAATAGCTGGGGTTGTCTGGGTTGTTGGTGGCTGAGGAACCGGATGCCTGTCTCACTGTCCACGCTGACGAAGCCAAGGTCCGATCACTTCTGACACCAATGTAATGAAACAGGCAGGGAGCAGGTCTCGAACTCTCGACCTTCGAGGTCCGGCGCGCTATCGACTGTGCCGAAAAAACATGCTCGTGTGGCAGAGTCGATTTCCGCGCTTATAAACCCCTTCTGTGTAATTCAATTTAATTGCTGGGGAAAGTTTCCTACAACCTTTCTAAATGGAAACCTATAAGTCAAGCACACTTACCTTGATTAAAGCACCATGAACAATCACTGCAACAAATTACAGGCGACCATTTGCATCAAAACATCACAAAATGACATTACTGACAAGCTAACCCCTAGCACAGCACGAACCAATGTCTCGAAAATAGATCATGATTATTTTTCTTAAAAGCATGGGAAATAAATCGCCAATGCACACGCAAGTTCTAATTTCTAGTTCATTACCAAAGTAGTCTTGTTGCTGTATTAGCTTTTGTTTATACTTTTTCACTGCTCTGATACGCTCGCTCTCTAGGTTAGTGGTAGTCGTCATGTGACGAGGAGAGTCACGCGCTTTGGATCCAGGAGATGACTCACAGTTTTGGTATACTCTCTTCGGTAAGAAATTATAACAAACTATTGTTAATTTATAAACGGCCTAGAATAGAAAACATTATAGCATCAATTGTTTTGAGCATTTGAATGATTGTTTAAACGAAGAGAAAGCCTGTTCTCATCACTGAGGTACATAGACCTAGACCTACATTTCCCACAAGCCCCCTCAGTACAAACATAACAAAGGTCAAAGTACACATTTACGATAGCTTCAGACAGAATCTGTGATATATCTGTTTATAAGTCAGAGGGTGTACATTCAGGTAACTAACAACAATAATGTGTCATAATGCATATATTATACAGTATTACATTATCGTTTTATTCATGTTTAACATGTTGGTTGCATTGTATAACTTGTTATCTTGACTCTTGGGTGTGTTGTTGCTACATCCTCATTAGGGCAGGCTACCTCTCAGTTTTCCTTAGCTTAGGTAGCTACTATAGCATTCAGGTAATGCTTCTACACCTGCATTGCTTGCTGTTTGGGGTTTTAGGCTGGGTTTCTGTACAGCACTTTGAGATATCAGCTGATGTACGAAGGGCTATATAAATAAATTTGATTTGATATAGCTACATTGCACAACTTACTTCTAAATATATAGCTACTATATTTACAAAATCTATTATTGCTTAATTTATTGATGTATTAACTGGTTGTGCTTGTATTGCCATGTTAACAGTGAGAAACAGAGTTAACACTTTTGTATAATAATCTTTTACACCCACAGGTTAATTGACTATGGCGTCAGAGGAGACAGGTGTGCCTTTGGACTCAGCTGAGAACCTGGAGGACAGGAGAGCACAGGAGCATAGAGCTACAGAGGGGCCAAAGACAGAGGTCCCAGCCAGTCCCAGCCAAGATGGACCTCAGGTGACTGCAGGTAATGTTTTGTCATTCAGTTGGATTCTGTGTGAACTGCTGGTACGTGTAGACACATGAGATGTAGGCCTAACTAGGGCATATAATAATAATAATAATAATATATGCCATTTAGCAGACGCTTTTATCCAAAGCGACTTACAGTCATGTGTGCGTATTCTACGTATGGGTGGTCCCGGGGATCGAACCCACTACCCTGGCGTTACAAGCGCCATGCTCTACCAACTGAGCTACAGAAGGACCTTCCCATATACGCTTCTTTAGAGGCAGAGCAGAAATGACAGTGAAAGAGAACGTTCATATTTTGATAATTACACAACACTGAAGTTTATCTAGGTATGGTCAAATTATGAAGGACCGTTTTTAATATTGAGGTACCGAGGAAGTTGGGTGTTCACCAGTGGAGGCTGGTGGGAGGAACTATATGAGGACGGGCTCATTGTAATGGCTTCAATGGAATACATGGAACGGAGTCAAACGTGGTTTTCATATGTGCGATGTGCTTGATATCGTTCCAGCCTTTTCAATGTGACCATCCTCCTATAGCTCATCCCACCAGCCTCCACTGGTGTTCACCCCATCCTCAGTTTCTCTGAAGGAAGTCTGGGTTTGCCTGAGTAATGATATGTTCCACAGAAATTCCACACTGATTGTATCTTAGCTACACTCGCAATAACATCTGCTAACCATGTGTATGTGACCAATACAATTTGATTTGATTTGTGTTGTTAGGTTCTAATTCTCAGAGTAAATAACTCAACGGACACCATGAAAGCATAACCAAGTTTATTTCTTCCCAGAGGATCAATACAGCTGTATTAGACAAATCATGTTTCCACCACCACAAGTATATATACTCCAATTTAGGCACTCCTCCTTCTCTCTAATCCTTACATATTTTATGGTTCGACAGGAAGACTAAGTGATAGGGTAATAAACCATTACTTCTCTCTTAAGGGGATCTGACCTGACCTCAAACCCCTTCTTGCCTAATCCAAAGATCTCCACTCATATCCCCTATAGCAATCCTGTGACTTCCTCCTGTCCACCCAACACATTCCAAAGCCATCTGGCTCCTACAGATAACCATTAACTTCTGATGTAAAAAACAGTCTCTATCACTCCTCAGATACTATACTTCTGAGTATAACAATGTTCCAAGTTTAACCCAGAATCTAACAGTGTATTCATCAGACAGTATGATCTCTCTGAGATCTGCTTGTATTATTACCTGTTATTATTTTTCTATTATCTCTCTATTTTCATTCTCTCTGCATTGTTGGGAAGGGCCCATAAGTAAACATTTCACTGTTAGTCTACACGTGTTGTTTACCAAGCAAGGGACTAATAACATTGGATTTGATATTTGGGAGAAAGCAGTGTTTTCCCACTTGTTACTCCCCCACTCTCTCTGAAAGCTCCTGGTAGAAGTTGTTCTGAAGCACAGATCGAGTATCAGCTCACTGTCTCTAACTTCTAAGGAAAACACAGAACTAACCTAGGTCAGTGTCTAGGGCTGAGTTCTTCCTACTCCTACTTTTGGGAAAGGGAGAAACCAACCAAACTGTCTGTGTACCCCCTCTAGTGTCATTAGGTTGCAAGCCAAGTCAGTCCAGTCCAAATGTTGTCAGTGCCAAGAACGGATGGAATTACACATGCAATGTTTTATGCACTATCATACTTCTTATGGGAAACCCCTCCTGTAAGGACAAAATATGTGCCTTTACACACAAGTAATACTGCAGATGTGTCATATACTGTGTAACATTCATGTTGGGAAATCAGTGACAGCTAATACGTTGGGAGATTTATGAATGGAAAGGCAATAATGCACTTGTCAAACTCGTTCCACGGAGGAACGAGTGCAGGTTTTCACCCCTCCCTTGTTGATGAATTAAGGTCACTGATTAGTAAGAAACTCCCCCTCACCCTGTTGTCTAGGTATTAATTGAAAGGAAAAACCAAGAACCAGCAGACACTAGGTCCTCCATGGATTGAGTTTGACACCCCTGACAAAATGAGTCCTGGTTGTCCTAATCAGAAGTTGCACAAAAACAGGCTCATTAAATCCTCAACTAGGACATCATTCAAGGTGTGCCAGTATGTGATTTAGATTAGATATCACTCCCACCAGTTTTCATAAATATAATTGTATTAAGAGTTTTCATTGGTAGTTACATAGTTTTATTGGGCCTATGATTTGAATTGATTCCCCTCACATAGGGAAGAGCAGGAAACCTCAACGCCAATACAGTCCCCTGCCTGAAGGGACACTCAACGGAACGACTTGATTAGTGTAGTGCCAACAACGCAGCTACTGCCAGCTAGCCTACTTTAGCAGTACTGTATCATTTTAATCATTTTAGTCAATAAGATTCTTGCTACGTAAGCTTAACTTTCTGAACATTCGAGACGTGTAGTCCACTTGTCATTCCAATTTCCTTGCATTAGCGTAGCCTTTTCTGTAGCCTGTCAACTATGTGTCTGTCTATCCCTGTTCTCTCCTCTCTGCACAGACCATACAAACGCTCCACACCGCGTGGCCGCGACCACCCTAATCTGGTGGTCCCAGCGACGACCACGTGGAGTTCCAGGTCTCCGGTAGCCTCTGGAACTGCCGATCTGCGGCCAACAAGGCAGAGTTCATCTCAGCCTATGCCTCCCTCCAGTCCCTTGACTTCTTGGCACTGACGGAAACATGGATCACCACAGATAACACTGCTACTCCTACTGCTCTCTCCTCGTCCGCCCACGTGTTCTCGCACACCCCGAGAGCTTCTGGTCAGCGGGGTGGTGGCACCGGGATCCTCATCTCTCCCAAGTGGTCTTTCTCTCTTTCTCCCCTTACCCATCTGTCTATTGCCTCCTTTGAATTCCATGCTGTCACAGTTACCAGCCCTTTCAAGCTTAACATCCTTATCATTTATCGCCCTCCAGGTTCCCTCGGAGAGTTCATCAATGAGCTTGATGCCTTGATAAGCTCCTTTCCTGAGGACGGCTCACCTCTCACAGTTCTGGGCGACTTTAACCTCCCCACGTCTACCTTTGACTCATTCCTCTCTGCCTCCTTCTTTCCACTCCTCTCCTCTTTTGACCTCACCCTCTCACCTTCCCCCCCTACTCACAAGGCAGGCAATACCTCATCTTTACTAGATGCTGTTCTTCCACTAACCTCATTGCAACTCCCCTCCAAGTCTCCGACCACTACCTTGTATCCTTTTCCCTCTCGCTCTCATCCAACACTTCCCACACTGCCCCTACTCGGATGGTATCGCGCCGTCCCAACCTTCGCTCTCTCTCCCCGCTACTCTCTCCTCTTCCATCCTATCATCTCTTCCCTCTGCTCAAACTTTCTCCAACCTATCTCCTGATTCTGCCTCCTCAACCCTCCTCTCCTCCCTTACTGCATCCTTTGACTCTCTATGTCCCCTATCCTCCAGGCCGGCTCGGTCCTCCCCTCCCGCTCCGTGGCTCGACGACTCATTGCGAGCTCACAGAACAGGGCTCCGGGCAGCCGAGCGGAAATGGAGGAAAACTCGCCTCCCTGCGGACCTGGCATCCTTTCACTCCCTCCTCTCTACATTTTCCTCCTCTGTCTCTGCTGCTAAAGCCACTTTCTACCATTCTAAATTCCAAGCATCTGCCTCTAACCCTAGGAAGCTCTTTGCCACCTTCTCCTCCCTCCTGAATCCCCCCTCCTCCCTCTCTGCAGATGACTTCGTCAACCATTTTGAAAAGAAGGTCGATGACATCCGATCCTCGTTTGCTAAGTCAAACGACATCGCTGGTTCTGCTCACACTGCCCTACCCTATGCTCTGACCTCTTTCTCCCCTCTCTCTCCAGATGAAATCTCGCGTCTTGTGACGGCCGGCCGCCCAACAACCTGCCCGCTTGACCCTATCCCCTCCTCTCTTCTCCAGACCATTTCCGGAGACCTTCTCCCTTACCTCACCTCGCTCATCAACTCATCCCTGACCGCTGGCTACGTCCCTCCCGTCTTCAAGAGAGCGAGAGTTGCACCCCTTCTGAAAAAAACCTACACTCGATCCCTCCGATGTCAACAACTACAGACCAGTATCCCTTCTCTCTTTTCTCTCCAAAACTCTTGAGCGTGCCGTCCTTGGCCAGCTCTACCGCTATCTCTCTCAGAATGACCTTCTTGATCCAAATCAGTCAGGTTTCAAGACTAGTCATTCAACTGAGACTGCTCTTCTCTGTATCACGGAGGCGCTCCGCACTGCTAAAGCTAACTCTCTCTCCTCTGCTCTCATCCTTCTAGACCTATCGGCTGCCTTCGATACTGTGAACCATCAGATCCTCCTCTCCACCCTCTCCGAGTTGGGCATCTCCGGCGCGTCCCACGCTTGGATTGCGTCCTACCTGACAGGTCGCTCCTACCAGGTGGCGTGGCGAGAATCTGTCTCCTCACCACGCGCTCTCACCACTGGTGTCCCCCAGGGCTCTGTTCTAGGCCCTCTCTTATTCTCGCTATACACCAAGTCACTTGGCTCTGTCATAACCTCACATGGTCTCTCCTATCATTGCTATGCAGACGACACACAATTAATCTTCTCCTTTCCCCTTCTGATGACCAGGTGGCGAATCGCATCTCTGCATGTCTGGCAGACATATCAGTGTGGATGACGGATCACCACCTCAAGCTGAACCTCAGCAAGACGGAGCTCCTCTTCCTCCCGGGAAGGACTGCCCGTTCCATGATCTCGCCATCACGGTTGACAACTCCATTGTGTCCTCCTCCCAGAGCGCTAAGAACCTTGGCGTGATCCTGGACAACACCCTGACGTTCTCAACTAACATCAAGGCGGTGTCCCGTTCCTGTAGGTTCATGCTCTACAACATCCGCAGAGTACGACCCTGCCTCACACAGGAAGCGGCGCAGGTCCTAATCCAGGCACTTGTCATCTCCCGTCTTGACTACTGCAACTCGCTGTTGGCTGGGCTCCCTGCCTGTGCCATTAAACCCCTACAACTCATCCAGAACGCCGCAGCCCGTCTGGTGTTCAACCTTCCCAAGTTCTCTCACGTCACCCCGCTCCTCCACTCTCTCCACTGGCTTCCAGTTGAAGCTCGCATCCGCTACAAGACCATGGTGCTCGCCACGGAGCTGTGAGGGGAACGGCACTCAGTACCTCCAGGCCCTGATCAGGCCCTACACCCAAACAAGGGCACTGCGTTCATCCACCTCTGGCCTGCTCGCCTCCCTACCACTGAGGAAGTACAGTTCCCGCTCAGCCCAGTCAAAACTGTTCGCTGCTCTGGCCCCCAATGGTGGAACAAACTCCCTCACGACGCCAGGACAGCGGAGTCAATCACCACCTTCCGGAGACACCTGAAACCCCACCTCTTCAAGGAATACCTAGGATAGGGTAAGTAAGGGTAAGTAATCCTTCTCACCCCCCTTCTCCCCCCCAACAAGATTTAGATGCAAGTGGCTGTTCCACTGGTTGTCATAGGTGTTTGCACCAATTTGTAAGTCGCTCTGGATAAGAGCGTCTGCTAAATGACTTAAATGTAAATGTAAAAAGGGAGACTCATGTAGACCACATCCACCTGCAGCTCTAGAGTCACTGCATTTTCCACAAATCTACCATTTCCACCAGGACTGTGTGCATAATTAAACATGATTCTCTTGTCATTCTTGTATATGTAAACACCAATGTCTCCTGGGCTAGGGGCATCACTGGCAGTGAATCTGATTTAGTCGACATTTATCACTTATATCTGCATCAGAGCAGAAACCGAAACAGGAAGAGATCAACAATTTCCATCAGCACTCAGTAACATTAGCTGGCCCAGAATGTTTTCATGTCCATGCATGTAGGTAGTTGGAGCTTTTACCCGTAAGTGAGTTGTAGGCCTTTCCGATTTGTTGGTGAAGACTTTACTGTAGACCAGTGGGATGCCAACATTGAAGGGTCCTATCCTCCCAGAGTCAGTCAAAGCAGCATAGAATGCCACTTTTTTGCCTGTCTGTGAATACAGTTTAATGTATGTTATTTCACATTATATGATATAGTATACACAGCAATCCTTCACCTGTGAAGATAATGTCAATGTGGCGCAGTGACTACATTTGTGTGTTTTCTAACCTGCATTCTCCTTCTTCAGCTCCTCCACCTCTCTCACTGGCACTCAGTCTGGCCTCCTGGGCCAGAGAGACATTTCAGAGCAAATATGAACTCTTCAATGATCTACTGGGGGAAATTAATAATCCTACCTACTGTAAACAAATTATTCATCTGTCGTACTGTCAATACTGTACCTGAGTTCTCACTCTCACTCTCTGTCCCTGGCCTGCATGGCTGACAGTTCTGCTGCTTGGCCTGGAATTAGAAAGGACAAAAACAGAGAACATATTTTGAGAGCTATAGATCCTTAAACTGTTAAAATTATAAATAAATACAAATTCTATATTATCTTTTCAGCTCTTTAATATTTATTTTGGAGACTGCAATAACATACAGAACAATATGCTATTTTGTTCATTGTCTGTTCAATTTAAATATTAGCTAATCATTTTTTTTACCTGCATTGGCTCCACCTTGTTCTTGTCCAGTTCAGTCTTAGTGACTCAGCTCCACTCTCTGGTTCACCACCTCTCCTTTCAGCTCCTTCACCTGGCTGTCACTAGCTGTCACTCTGGCCCCCATGTTACTCAGCTCCACTCTCTGGTTCACCACCTCTCCTTTCAGCTCCTTTACCTGGCTGTCACTAGCTGTCACTCTGGCCCCCATGTTACTCAGCTCCACTCTCTGGTTCACCACTTCTCCTTTCAGCTCCTTCACCTGGCTGTCACTCTGGCCCCCATGTTCCTCAGCTCCACTCTCTTCCACCACCATGTTCCTCAGCTCCACTCTCTGGTTCACCACCTCTCCTTTCAGCTCCTTCACCTGGCTGTCACTAGCTGTCACTCTGGCCCCCATGTTCCTCAGCTCCACTCTCTGTTCCACCACCATGTTCCTCAGCTCCACTCTCTGTTCCACCACCATGTTCCTCAGCTCCACTCTCTGTTCCACCACCATGTTCCTCAGCTCCACTCTCTGTTCCACCACCATGTTCCTCAGCTCCACTCTCTGTTCCACCATCATGTTCCTCAGCTCCACTTTCTGTTCCACCATCATGTTCCTCAGCTCCACTCTCTGTTCCACCATCATGTTCGTCAGCTCCACTCTCTGTTCCACCACCATCTCTCTCAGCTCCTTCAGTTCAGTAAAGACTTGGTCAGGTTGGCTGGTCTGGCAGGTAGCGTGTCTGGGGCTCATTTCGGGGTCATCGTGACCTTGTTGAGTGTCATTCTCCTTGACTGTTCCAATCTCTCCATGAGCCCATGAACTAATCTAGTCTACTGGGCTCAGCGACCCCCCTTCTTTTCAGTATGTACACACTGGTCTTGGTGGACCAATACATGGGAATTTAAATCCAAGGACACTGATGTCATGACGTTGGCCTGGGGGTAAGTTTATGACAGTCATAAATACCTCTTTCCCCCTTTTTCCTTTCTCTACCCTACTGATGTTACATTTGCAAAACCCTTGGTTAACATAGAGATTCTGAGAACATCAGAAGGTGGGGGAAAATTAACTATATTCTGGTAATCCGACCAATTGAACATATGCAATGGTACTTAATGAATATGATGTCAGTTTGGTTGTCATCTGAGACATTCTCATCAATGATAAGATGACAAACTCTACAGTGGAAAGTCTACACAGAGTTATCGGATTCACATGGAATTGTTGTTCAATTCAAATGTTTGAATATGAAATGATTTGTGATGGGATGAAATGTGATTTTAGCTTCTAAAATGTGAGATTTGGGTTTCCATAAGATAGGGCTCTGCTCAATCAGTGGCCCACCCCTGTGAAGGGACATGGGCTATAAAAAAAATCAAACACGCCCTCCTCTCCCTTCCTATATAAAGCCTTGACGACAATGTAACGGTCCGATGTCAGAATGGTTCAGATAATAACTACAGAACGAAGCCAACATCAGCGTGACCTTTGGTTGCGAATGGTATGAACTTTTAACTCTTATTCACTACAGAAGTGATACCTCCTAGTCGTTGAGTTAGCAACAGCCGCTGCAAACGAGGGTTAGAAAGGAACAGACAGAGTATCCCGTCTACCACACAACGACGTTACTACAACATATTCAATTTACCAGCAGAGACATTCTTCAAAGCACAAAGGACTCGGTTGGGCAACACGGCCTTCCATCTACCACCAACCTACCGAAGTGCAGCTCAGAGTAAATATTTATTGCATTTTCCTTTTACAAATTGTTGGTAAGTTAGAATGCATAAGATACTGTATTTACGATAGCACAGCTTTGCCCTTTGTTCCTCAGTCTTCCCGCTCTTTCACTCAAACCCAGCCCCTTTTCTTTTGTGTAACAAGCTGTCATATCTGTTCCGCCCGCTAGGGATGCTTTCCTTTATGACGTCATTTGTAATCAAGTTATGATTTATTTATGTGTATGTGTAATTCTGTGTGATTATTTAGGTATTTATTAATAAATAATTAAACCCAATTTTACATTGCTGATTCAACTTGTTAGCCAGGGTTCGTGCAGATAACCAAGAATTTACAACATTCAGATGAGACTGAATTAAGATGACGATTAATATTGACTGCTATTGATGTCAAATATTACTAGGTCTTTAAGAGTTTATTCGGAAGATAACAGCTCAATAAATATTCTTTCCTGGTACCCCGACTCTCTAGTTAATTACATTAACATGATTAGCTCAATCAGGTAATATTAATTACGGAGAAATTATTTTATAGAATAGCATGTCATATCACTTAATCCGGCATAGCCAAAGACACGACACTGATAACACAGAGAACACTGGGAAGGACAAACTACCATACAGATATTATATAAGGCCATACAGATATTATATGTTGTTTTGTAACTGACTTTGGGTGAGACGGCCTGCTAAATAACTGCCCCCCTTCCTCTCTCTCTCATGTTCCAGGCCAGGAGGAGGGAGCAGGTGTCTGTCAGTTCTTCCTGTTGGGAAAGTGTCGTTTTGGAAACAGGTGTCGTCGATCGCACAGGTCTGTAGCTAACACGATCACCACCGACCTGTAAGAAAATTATGTTATATACCAAAAACTATGGCAGGGCAATGGCTAAGTACCATTGCATTTTGACTTTTGATGGTGCCATGATGCCATTGTTACTGTGATGTCTAAACATGCCTTCACACTCATGCCATTTTTAACAAGCATGATTTAAATTGTCTGATGCATAATGTTTGTGCAGCCCTCGGAACAACTGAAAATGCCCAGGGGTTAGGGGCTAATATTTATTCACAGTTCAGTCTATTTCAGACTTCTAACCACTTGAACAACTAAATAAGACTGAAAGACAGAAATCTTCAAAGCATATAGCTACCAGCCCTAAACAGATGGCCCTCAGAATCGGAGTCCTCCCTCTCATCACTAATCCTTCTGCCTGGCGACAGTGGAATCTTCAGAGGAAGATATTGTTTTTCCTCCTGTGAGAAGCAGCATCTGTGGTATTGGCTCTGTCTGCCCTCACAGCAAGCAGAGCCTCTGAACCAAGTGGTAATCAAGTCATGTAGCACAGTAGAAATATAATAGATAGGTATTTAATTCCATAAGATAAGAAAGTGAAGAGGTAGAATAGTTAAATTAATGTATCTGTTTAGACATATAGATACGCTTCTTAAAATACATCCATCTGAAGGTCACTGTCCTATCAGTATGAGGAAGACCTAACAGGTTAGCTCTTACATTGACCAGAGTGATGAATACAATCCCTCTTTCTCCTTCCCTCTTTCTCAGCACTCCAACATTAGACGACCCAGAGGCTGTTATAGACCAGGAAAACAGGAAGGAGGGAGAAAAAGAGGGAAAACTCGAGAAGAAAGCAATAGGGAATAAAACAAACCAGCCAAAAGACACAGAGGGAAAAGGTACAATTTCCCTCCATTAAATCTAACTGAAAATATGAGAACCCACTAAAATACCTGTTTACTGCAAACTAAGTATAACTAACTAACAAAGTGTTTCTCCCATTAGGATCAACTAAGAAGCCCCGCATGCGTACAGCTGATGACGTCATCTCTCGGATCCTGTGGGACCCGTCGGTGGAGCCGGCGGACTTTGTGGTGGGGTACGTGGACCGCTTCCTTGGGGTGCTGGAGCGGCCCTTCTCTGAGTTCAACTGGGACACCGACCCCTGTGATTGTGACTACTCCTCTGAGCTAGCCCTGCCCAGACACAGGATTCAGTACTTCACCCATAGAGGGCGTAGAGTCTGGGACCGCAACAACAGGACTGACAGGGTGTTTGGATCCACTGGACAGTGTCTGGCGCCCCCCTTTGGACAGGAGGAGGAGCAAGAGCAGGGTAAGAGAGGGCGAGGAGGAAGCAGCAAGGGCGAAGGAGGGTGGAAGGTAGGGAGAGAGGGCGTGAGGGCGAGGGCGAGGGAGGAAGGTAGGGAGAGAGGGCGAGGGAGGGAGGGAGGGAGGAAGGTAGGGAGAGAGGGCGAGGGAGGGAGGGAGGAAGGTAGAGAGGGTGAGAGGACGAGGGAGGTAGGGAGGGAGGAAGGTAGGGAGAGAGGGCGAGGGAGGGAGGAAGGTAGGGAGAGAGGGCGAGGGAGGGAGGAAGGTAGAGAGAGAGGGAGGGAGGGGAGACAGGTTGGGAGAGAGGACGAGGGAGGTAGGGAGAGAGGGTGAGGGAGGGAGGGAGGACGAGGGAGGGAGGACTGTAGGGAGAGGAAGGGAGGGTGAGGAAGGTAGGGAGATGGAGGGAGGGATTTCCACAGCTCTAGAACCTGGATTAACATACTGTTCTACTTCACTTTGCTAGTCTATAACATGTTTTTGTCATTATGTTTGGTTAACCTTCAAAATCAGCTTGTTTATTGTCAGGGAAAGGGACACAAGATGTTGAACAACAAGACCCAAAAAACGACCACCGTGAATCAAGAGAAGAACAAGATGGAGTCATCACTACAGGGGAGGGAGAAGAGAGTGACGAGTCCCTGATAAAACAGGATGTTGAAAACGGACACTTGGCGGAAAGAAATCAGAGCAAGATAAGTGTTCAGATGCCTGAGTCGACCAGACCAGGCACAGGAAGTACTCCACTGAACCAACAGGAA
This sequence comes from Oncorhynchus keta, assembly GCF_023373465.1. Taxonomy (NCBI): domain Eukaryota; kingdom Metazoa; phylum Chordata; class Actinopteri; order Salmoniformes; family Salmonidae; genus Oncorhynchus; species Oncorhynchus keta. The sequence continues at coordinate 27,617,927 of NC_068451.1, read as the reverse complement.
GCAGGAAGAGAATCAGAACCCTTGGAAGAGGAAGTTGGGAAGGATTCCGTTTTAGTCGTCATAGCAGACCAGATGTCTCTATCCCAGAGAGAAAGCGAGAGCAGGGGGGATGAAGGTGAGAAGGAGGAAGAATGGAAAGATTACTGGGATGGAGAGAAAGGCCCAGACCTAGCCCAGTGTCCATCTGTGCCTGTGGAGCAGAGAACAGAGAGGGGTGGAGGCCGGCCTTCCAAACGTAAGCCCACCCACTTCATCACCTTCCGGGCCAACACTCCCTCCATCCTCTCCTCCTTCCAGCACCTTCAGGAGGAGCTCACCTCCCTCCTCCCCTCATCTGCCCCTCATTGGTTGCCCCCCTCCTCCCTCCACGTCACCCTGTGTCTCCTGGTCCTCCCCGGCCCAGCCGAGGTCACTGCCGCTGGGGAGATGCTCCAACGCTTCGCCTACCTGGACCGCAACCCCCCTGTGGCTGTCTCCTTCCCCCTGAAACTGAAGCACTTTGGTGGGAAAGTTCTCTACCTGAGCCCCCAGCCTCAGCCCCACCTCCAGCAGCTAAATGCTGGCCTACAGGAGGCCTTCAGAGAGCAGGGCTGGCTGCACAGGGACTCCTTTAACCCACGCTACCATCTCACCCTGGCCAAGGTGAAGGACCAGGAGGGGGCGAGGGTGTTTGAGGGGGTGGGGGAGCTGAAGGTGGGTAAGGGGGTGAATTTTGGGCGACTGCCTATAAATAGGCTACACCTGTGTAGCATGGGGATGACTGGGGATGGGTTTTATGAGACACTGTGTGTGGTCAATCTCCGGTGAGCTGTAGGTGTGTGTTTCGTCGTGGAAGGATCAGAATTTGTTGGTAACATTTGTAAGCTGTTTAATATTCATCAAATGTGTGTAAGTTACTTCTCATCAGAATGGTATTTTTGTATAATACTGTGGCGTGGTTGCAGTTATCTGTTCTATGTCAAAACTAAGTTGCATGGGCCGCTGAGAGGGGAGAGGTCAAAGTGTCATCATGTGTAAACATATATTTTACTCCCTACCTTTTCTAGTGGGGAAAGAAGGGTTGCAGTGTCTGGAATCATTCTATGCTCCCTCTTATGTTGTTTCTATCTTAACCTATAGCCTCACCTCCTCTCCGTGAGTTTGTCCAGGAGTTTGTATTTTGAGTGGGTTGTATCTAAATGACAATTTGATATATGCCTGTTGATATGGAGGATTTGGTTTATGGTTCTGGGATTTGGGAAAGGAGACAAAGCTGAATGATGAATTATGTCTATGCTGTCTGACTATGTGTGTCTTTGCTATTAAAAGGAACTCAGTTGCATTATAAGGGGGCTCTCAGAGAATCCACTGGGAGACACTGAATTCATCTGAGAGTCACAGGACTGTGATAGAGCTCATATAATTGAAGATGGACTTTTATAACTAACTCTGACGTGTGTGTGTGGTTTGCTCCCATGATTTGGTAAATAGAGGAAATTTCCACGACAGTTTGTTAAGGTATGGAGGTGCTATTTTACAAAGCACAGAACCCACATTTCCACACCTCAGTCTCAATCATTTTACATTTAAAGGTGCAATATGCAGAAATCACTCCACAATTTCCTGGTTGCTGAAATTCAAGTTTGCCTAAGTTCAGTTTGTGACAAAACAAGCAATCATTGCTGGTTATGTGTTGAGAGTTATTGTACCATCTAAACCGCTGTGAAATATCTTTTCAATAACCAAAATATTGTATTTTCAGCTTTCTGAAGATGGTGTACAAAACCGGAAGTAAAAGACACAACAATGAAACTTAAGAACGGGAAGCATAGAAATAGCACTCAGAACAGATCTACCACTTCTTAGATTTCAATGACAAATCTATAACTCACATTTCTATGTGAATTTGGTCCGCTTCCTAAAAGTTTCGTATTGCAGCTTGAAAATTACTCCATTGAATAAAATATGAAATCCCAATGTTCATGAAGTGCCTCTATCTGCTACGGACCATGATGAAGTAGCTGTAATTGTAACGACTAATTTACTGTACCATGTTGTTTTAAGAAGAAAAATGCTATTTCAAACTCTTTGCAATAAGGAATTGAGACCAAAAGCTCAAGAGAAGTTTCAAGTGTTTATTACCAAGAGAATCCCCATCCATCTTCTGTTCTGGGCCTGACCCTGCTCTCTGATCCTAGGCAATTTCCTGTTATCTGATTAGGTCAACAACCTTTCTAAATGAGCATACACACAGTTTCATGGCCTGAACTCTATTAATACTCACAGTAATCATTCACTACACAGGATATAAACAAACTACAGTTTAACTTGAAACATGTTACATTTTAATAGAATCCATCAATGTCTATAGCTTTCACATTTCATTTAGCAGACTTTAATACTGATGTAATGATGTAATGTATTTAATATAATAATGGGTGAAATATTATCTTTCCATCATGGTAACTTCATCTCAACCAATCAATTCTTACTTTGTGGCTACAAAGATGATTTTATAATTGTAATAAGATTAATTTAATATGAATATTTTAATATAATCCAACAGAAACCCACTGATTTCTGCTATGTTCATAATGTAAAATGTCTGCTTTTACAAAGAATTATGACCTTTTGGATTTGGATTGCCAAGGACATTAAATATTGAACTTGTCATTTTTGTGAATGTCTGAGTGGTGATATTTCTGTGTAACAGCAGAGGGATGGAGGAAGGATAGAGAGAGAGAAGAGAGAGGGATAGAGAGCTGGATGGACAAAGGAGAGAGAGGGATGGGGGAGAGGGAGGGATGGGGAGAGGAGCCCCGCTCCGATGAGAAAGGAGAGAGGGGGATGAGAGGAGAAATAGATGGGGAGAGGGGGATGGAGAGTGAAGAGGGATGGATGTCAAAGGAGAGAGAGGGACAAAGGGAGGATAGGATGAGGGGCTTGAGAGAGGAGATGGAGGAGAGAGGATGGCTGCTACAGTATAGTGCTGGGTCTGAATGAGAGCCATGGAGGCACGGTTAACTCTGAGTTAACTCTCTTGCATACGTAATATTATTTTCTGTCTCTCCCCCCTTCTCCTCCTAGATACACGCACACTAGTGTGTTCTCTCACTCCCGTACGCTCCCTTGCTCGCATTATCTCTCTGACTCCCTTCCCCCACTCCCTTTCAGTGACACAGAAAAACGAACGCCACCCCTCCCTCTCGCTCTCTCGTTCTCCCCCATCCTCCAATGGCACAAACACCCTGGTCTCTCATTCCACCCGCTCTCACTTTGTTTTTATTGTTTATTTGTAATCCCCCTCTTTTTCAGTCAAATCACTCATGGTCATGGAAGATCATCTCTCATCTTTCCATCACTCTCATTCTCTCCATCTCTGCTTTTCATGGTTGTTGAATCATGGTGTTGATACTATTTTGCAGTCTCCACTCGAAACTGGTTTTGCAACTCCCCTCTCCCTCTATTCATCGCTCTCCCTCCCTCCATCCCTCCCTCTTTCTCTCACGCTCACTCACTGCCCAGTTGACAACCCATCTTTTTTCCTATTCACAATATCTTTGTTGCACCCTCCATCCTGCCCTCCCTCCCTCCCATTCTCTCTTGCTCTCAGTATCCATCTAAGTGGTGTGCTTATTTGCTTCTGCCTAAATATATGTGCATCTCTACCTCTCCCTCTCTCTTCCTCTCTGCACAACACAGCCAAACACTGCCCTGCCTAACCACACAGGAGATATCTTCAACAAATATTTTGTGGATTATTTGTGCAGAAATCTGAAATGTAACTCAAACTCGAATAATTTGACCTTTTCTCATTTTGTATTTTTATTTAGACAATCGTAGATTTTTTTTATGATGATTTGTTGATTTTGGTCAGATTTTTGCCTCCTAATCTGAGAGTGTAGAGATTGGTATGTTGTGTGTGTGACTGAGTGTTGATGGAGGTTTCAGTAAGAGCTGTGTCTGTATCGCCCAGCAGCATCATCATTTGTGTGAACTGAGAGTGGATGGAGTCCTAATCCCCGTTAACAGATTCATTATCGCTGGGCACAATCGTGCGCTGCCTTGTTGTGAAGTCGCCTGGCTGAGCGATCTGCTGCCTGAATGGGGTTCTGACATGACGATAAGGGTCCCTCTGGGGTGTCTTCTCAATCCTAATCCCTCTCTCTCCTCTCTCTCTCTCCTCTCTCTCTTGCGCTGAGGGCTCCTCTCTTATCCATCAACACAAGCACCTCTCCACTGTTACCAGACAACCATCCAATCACAGGCTGTTTAATATTTCAAAAACAAAAACAGACCTTGTTATTTATTTACATTTTACGTATTTTTGGGGTTCATGTCCCTATATATTTCAGGATGAGTTTTTTTCCCAAGAGGATCCAGCGCTGATGGTTGGCAACGGTATACCTCAGTGAGTGTGTAGATATTTGACAGAACACCAGAGAAGAGCAAGAGATAGCAGAACACCCTCCCAACGCTACAGTCAAAGGTAAGAAACAGATCACTCTCCAATCACTCATTCATCATGGGTGAATTGTCTGTGTATTCTACAAGATGAATGGGCAGTCAAGTGAAATAGATTCATCATGCACTGTTAGACCATTGCAGTTTATGTTCAATGATGGAAAGGGGAGAGAAGCCTGGGTTTTACATCAAATGTTTGGATTTTTACGCAATGTCTGTGCATTGGCTGATGTTGAAATTAGGAAATGATTTATAAAACATTGAGGTTGAACCATGTTTGTTTGATTCACTCTGTTTTAGATTGTTTTGTCAATCTCTACTTTATCATAGTTGATAAGAGATATTTTATTTATATTAATAAAATATCACATTGTATCTCACTGAATAGTTTGCTTAGCTTCATCTTCAGCAACCTCTCTCAAATGCTACATTTGACTTTGTGCAAGCTTCTAAATGAGATTGTTAGTGTGGGAGCATTTGTCCATCCTCTTGGTACTGTATGTTATACTCTTGTACACTCTAAAGCTCCATGTTGGATTTATTGATTCTACAAGCACGGAGCAGCCTGCAGCTGAATGCACTCAATCTTTCATTGATTTGGGGAAATGTGTGTGTATGGTTTGGTTTAACTATCCTTGTATCCAAAATTTGGACAAGTGTGTACATTTTGCTGGTCCCCACAGGTAAAAAGGCTATTTTAGGCTTAGGGGTTAGGGTTACAATTAGGATAAGGGTTAGGGTTAAGGTCAGGGTTAATTAAGGGTTAGGGTTAAGGTCAGGGTTAATTAAGGGTTAGGGAAATAGGATTTTGAATGGATTTAGTTGTTTTCGTTACCCACAAGGATAGTAAAACAAACATGTGTGTGTGTGCACGTACGTGATCCTGGGGGGACATTTTTTTTTACACAAACATGAATTTCAACTGAAACTTAAATATGAATTTTATAAGAAACAATTCAAACTCGTAGAGTCTGGAAATGTGTATTTATACACTACCCTTCAAAAGTTTGGGGTCACTTAAAAATGTCCTTGTTTTTTAAAGAAAAGCTAATCTTTTGTCCATTAAAATAACATCAAATTGATCAGAAGTACAGTGTAGACATTGTTAATGTTGTTGGTTAAATGTTGCGGAATTACTGGTCATGCTCTAGATTGGTTTATACATTACCTATCAAATCGTACACAATGTGTAATGGCGGATGGTTGTAAATCTGAGTCCATAGGTGTGCTCAGGTGTTCTATTTTGGGCCCACTGTTGTTCATTTTGTATATCAACAACATTAGGGATCTTATTGAAACAGTGGATGTTCATTTTTATGCAGATGATACTGTTCTTTATTCAAGTGGTAGTAGTTTATCTTTAGCTTTTGAAAATGCCCAAAGAGCATTTAACATCATACAACATAATATGTATGATTTAAAGCTGATTCTAAATTCAGGTAAAACAAAATGCATGATATTTTCAAATGCCAGGCATGTTACAAATCATGTCATTGCTACATTGGCTGGACATACTATAGAGCAAGTTAAAGTGTACAAATATGTGGGTGTGTGGGTTGATGATAAGCTGAGCTTAACTGTGCATGTAGAGAACTTGATAAGGAAGCTCAAGCTGAAAATAGGATTTTATTACCGGCATAAGGCTGGTTTTGTTGTTGAATTTTACCCTATTTTTCTCCCCAATTTCGTGCCATCCAATTGTTAGTAGTTACTATCTTGTCTCATCGCTACATCTCCCGTACGGGCTCGGGAGAGACGAAGGTCGAAAGCCATGCGTCCCCCGAAACACAACCCAACCAAGCCGCACAGCCTCTTAACACATCCAACCCGGAAGCCAGCCGCACCAATGTGTCGGAGGAAACACCGTGCACCTGGCGACCTGGTTAGCTCGCACTGCGCCCGGCCCGCCACAGGAGTCGCTAGTGCGCGATGAGACAAGGATATCCCTACCGGACAACACTAGGCCCTCCCTAACCCGGACGACGCTAGGCCAATTGTGCGTCGCCCCACGGACCTCAGAGTCTCTGGTGGCACAGCTAGCGCTGCAATGCAGTGCCCTAGACCACTGCGCCACCCAGGAGGCCCTGCTTGTTCTTCTTTTGAGGCCAGGAATGAGCTGGTACGATGTACATTACTGTCGGTTTTAGATTTTAGTGATGTTATACAGTGGGGCAAAAAAGTATTTCGTCAGCCACCAATTGTGCAAGTTCTCACACTGTAATTTTCATCACAGATACACTTCAACTATGACAGACAAAATGAGGGGAAAAAATCCAGAAAATCACATTGAAGGAATTTTAATGAATTTATTTGTAAATTATGGTGGAAAATAAGTATTTGGTCAATAACAAAAGTTTATCTCAATAATTTGTTATATACCCTTTGTTGCCAATGACAGAGGTCAAACGTTTTCTGTAAGTCTTCACAAGGTTTTCACACACTTGCTGGTATTTTGGCCCATTCCTCCATGCAGATCTCCTCTAGAGCAGTGATGTTTTGGGGCTGTTGCTGGGCAACACGGACTTTCAACTCCCTCCAAAGATTTTCTATGGGGTTGAGATCTGGAGACTGGCTAGGCCACTCCAGGACCTTGAAATTCTTCTTACGAAGCCACTCCTTCGTTGCCCGGGCGATGTGTTTGGGATCATTGTCATGCAGAAAGACCCAGCCATGTTTCATCTTCAATGCCCTTGCTGATGGAAGGAGGTTTTCACTCAAAGTCTCACGATACATGGCCCCATTCATTCTTTCCTTTACACCGATCAGTCGTCCTGGTCACTTTGCAGAAAAACATGATGTTTCCACCCCCATGCCTCACAGTAGGTATGGTGTTCTTTGGATGCAACTCAGCATTCTTTGTCCTCCAAACAAGACGAGTTGAGTTTTTACTAAAAAGTTATATTTTGGTTTCATCTGACCATATGACATTCTCCCAATCTTCTTTTGGATCATCCAAATGCTCTCTAGCAAACTTCAGACGGGCCTGGACATGTACTGGCTTAAGCAGGGGGACACGTCTGGCACTGCAGGATTTGAGTCCCTGGCGGCGTAGTGTGTTAATGATGGTAGGCTTTGTTACTTTGGTCCCAGCTCTCTGCAGGTCATTCACTGGGTCCCCCCCGTGTGGTTCTGGGATTTTTGCTTGCCGTTCTTGTGATAATTTTGACCCCACGGGGTGAGATCTTGCGTGGAGCCCCAGATCGAGGGAGATTATCAGTGGTCTTGTATGTCTTCCATTTCCTAATAATTGCTCCCACAGTTGATTTCTTCAAACCAAGCTGCTTACCTATTGCAGATTCAGTCTTCCCAGCCTGGTGCAGGTCTACAATTTTGTTTCTGGTGTCCTTTGACAGCTCTTTGGTCTTGACCATAGTGGAGTTTGGAGTGTGACTGTTTGAGGTTGTGGACAGGTGTCTGTTATACTGATAACAAGTTCAAACAGGTGCCATTAATACAGGTAACGAGTGGAGGACAGAGGAGCCTCTTCAAGAAGAAGTTACAGGTCTGTGAGAGCCAGAAATCTTGCTTGTTTGTAGGTGACCAAATACTTATTTTCCACCATGATTTGCAAATAAATTCATTTAAAATACTACAATGTTATTTTCTGGATTTTTTTTCTCATTTTGTCTGTCATAGTTGAAGTGTACCTATGATGAAAATTACAGGCCTCTCATCTTTTTAAGTGGGAGAACTTGCACAATTGGTGGCTGACTAAATACTTTTTTGCCCCACTGTATATATGCAGGCCTCAGCCTGAATCAACTACCCTGAGAGCACTTGATTCAGTGTATCATGCAGCCCTCAGGTTAATTTCAAATCAGAAACGTCTAACAAATCATTGTGATCTCTACAGCACTGTTGGCTTGTCGTCATTGACCTTGCGTAGGCTTAAACACTGGTATACACTGATTTATAAGGCCATATTAGGTAAAATGGCATTTTTATCTCTGATCTTTTTTAGTCAGGTCAGTAAATAAATCGAAATTACGGTCCCATTCTGATTTGCTTCTAACAGTACCACAAATGAGAACAGGACATGGTAGAAATAGTTTTAGTTACTTAGCTCCGTTGTCCTGGAATTCTGTCATGAACATTTTAAAATGTGATGATCTAGTTTTGTTGGTGGAGTTGTCTCAATGAGAAAAAACCCGTATAAATAAAGGTAAAACAAAAATGAATATTGTCATTAAATAGTACCCTCCAAACACCGGTCTCAACATCAACAGTGGAGAGGCGACTCCGGGAAGCTAACCTTCTAGGTAGAGTTCCTCTGTCCAGATTCTGTGATTCTTTTGCCGTTCTTAATCTTTTATTGGCCATTCTGAGATATGGCTTTTTCTTTCATACTTTGCCTAGAAGACCATCATACCGGAGTCGCCTCTCCACTGTTGATGTTGAGACTGGTGTTTAGCAGGTACTATTTAATGAAGCTGCCAGTTGAGGACTTGTGAGGCGTCTGTTTCTCAAACTAGACACTCTAATGTACTTGTCCTCTTGCTCAGTTGTGCACCGGGGCCTCCCACTCCTCTTTCTATTCTGGTTAGAACCAGTATGTGCTGTTTTGTGAAGGGAGTAGTACACAGCGTTGTACGAGATCTTCAGTTTCTTGGCAATGTCTCGCATGGAATAGCCTTCATTCCTCAGAACAAGAATAGACTGATGAGTTTCAGAAGAAAGTTCTTTGTTTCTGGCCATTTTGGGCATGTAATCCAACCCACAAATGCTGAAGCTCCAGATACTCAACTAGTCTGAAGAAGGCCAGTTTTATTGCTTCTTTAATCAGAACTACAGTTTTCAGCTGTGCTAACATAATTGCAAAAGGGTTTTCTAATGATCATTTAGCCTTTTAAAATGATAAACTTGGATTAGCTAACACAACGTGCCATTGGAACACAGGAGTGATGGTTGCTGATAATTGGCCTCTGTACGCCTATGTAGATGTTCCATAAAAAAATCTGCTGTTTCCAGCTACAATAGTCATTTACAACAGTAACAATCTCTACAGTGTATTTCTGACAATTTGATGTTATTTTAATGGACAAAAAATGTGCTTTTCTTTCAAAAACAAGGACATTTCTTAGTGACCCCAAAGTTTTAAACGGTAGTGTAGATACATTACAGTCTTCACACTGAATGGGCCGTTCATGTCCCCACTGACTGATGATAACTGGGCTGTGGTGTGTATCACAGGGCCATATAACTGTCTCATAAACGGCAATCATTAAGAGTGTCCTTAAGTGGTCGTTAGGGAGACCATTGGGCCTTAACGTGTGGCATGATTTCTGTTGCATGTCATTATTCATACCCAGTGGCCCAGAGGAAAGCTGTTGTTTGTGATGTGTAGTAATAAGAATATGTGGTGCAATACAGGATAAAGGAGAAGGTGGCTTTACTGTCCAAAGAGGATTTTCTTCCCAGCTGCATATCCTCAGTCTGCCTCATTAACCGCCTTACAAAATGGCCTCAGAGAAACATATTCTGGAGGCTCCCTCAATACAAATAGCTGAGTGACTGTTTCATAACAGAGCCATTCCCAGGATTGAGTCAGTCAGCTTGGTTCAGTGCAGTGACAGATAGTTGACATCTATTCTACTGTATTCTATCCATTTCTCCTCGGCTTTGTTGTTCCTGAGAGTCTCTTGTTGGTTTTGAAGCAGCGAGTGCAAGGCACAGAAGGCTGTGGTTTGGGTTTCATTCTTCCGTCTCCCTCTCCTCTTCTCTCCTTGCTCCCTGTTATTTGCCTTCAGTTATGCAATGGTAACAAGCTGGCAGGAAGCATCACGTCAACTTGAGCCTGCCTCCCTGCCTCCCTCTGACAACTACTGCTGGACCACTGCTCAGCTCAGACTGCTCCCTGTATGGTGCTCCCTCCCTGGTGCCCCCTCAATCACTTTCTGGGTTCATGTTAGCACTAGTTCCCATTGTTGACACCACATCTGGTTGTGGACAGACAGACAGATTTATGATAATTGCCAAAAATCGTTAATGTAGACTTTTCCAAGTAACATGAATTGAATTTCAATTCACACTATAGTCTAACCACACAACAACATTCCTATAATTCACCTAATGTGACAACATCCTCTACCACCCTCACAGCTGAATAATTCAAGACTATAACAAGAAAAATCCTGTTTGTTGATATACCATCAGAGTCTGGCCATAACAATGTGAGACTACAACAATAACACCAATCTGTTGACAGCCGATGGACGGCAGTGTGTGAAACCATTCTGAGTGTTGACATTGATTTAGTTAGTGACAGTTGGGGGTTTGGAGCCATTAAGGTGAACAGGCTTATTCTAATGAGCTTGGGTTTGACTGTCTGGGTTGTCTGTTTAACACACACACACACACACACACACACACACACACACACACACACACACACACACACACACACACACACACACACACACACACACACACACACACACACACACACACACACACACACACACACACACACACACACACACACACACACACACACACACACACACACACACACACACACACACACACACACACACACACACACACACACACACACACACACACACACACACACACACACACACACACACACACACACACACACACACACACACACACACACACACACACACACACACACACACACACACACACACACACACACACACACACACACACACACACACACACACACACACACACACACACACACACACACACACACACACACACACACACACACACACACACTATGTCCGTTGAGGCGTCATTGATTTTAAATGACTGCTACAGTAAAAAGACGATTGATATTTCTAAAATAGATCAGATATGGTCATATGCGATTATTGATCATATTTAGTATTGTGTAGTGCTTCTATTCAAATGTAGTGTCGTGTGCTCATACAGATGGATCATTAAAAAGGCTGAGAATTCATGTGATACAATGCTGAATGTTCTAAACATTCAAAGACAGCAAAACCAAGATAGGAGCCTGGTGCAGAATCCAAACCTAAGAATCCCTCCCTGATAGACGCTATCAAATACACTATTGTTTTTCCTCAAGGTTCCTCTGTGTCTCACTGTATGTAGAGCAGTACTGTACAACCCCATGTCTCTACTCCTCAGTACAACTCCTGTCAATGGTCTAGTCTGTGCTGATCTCATCTCATAGGCTCTCTTGAAACCCTCTTGTCTTCAACTGTAAAACCCTGGTATTCTCTTAATCTGCACAATCAGTGCTGTGGCCCCCTTACCATCCCCCCTCATCCCCTCTTCATAGCTCTGTGATTGTAATGTAGATTGCGGTGTCTATCTGGGATAACCGGATTTCCCTTTGTATTTACCCTACTTTCTCCCCCTTGGCTGGGCTTGAGGAAGGGAGGGGAAACCGTGTCTCTCAGCAGGGTGTGGTGGTGGAGTTTGGCTACAAAGACTGACCTGTTCTCCCTTGTTTCCCCTCTCTCCTTCCCTTTGGAGGGTGGTTGTGTGAAGTCTGCTACTGTGCATCATTGTTGTAGACATACTATCTCTTATAGTATATTCTAATTTCCAGGATGATTGAGGGGTGTTGTGTTGATAGTTGGTCTGATGGCAGTTGAATGTCCCTCTTGTATTGACCCAACTCTGCCTCTGTTATATAGTGCTGGTTGTGTGGTGTGGCTGAGATTGCCACTGGACCTCCCACTATCTCCCCTACTCTGCTCCCATAGGTTGAGGAGTATGATGAAGTAGGATGTTAGTAGAGATGACAGGGTAGTTGGTTTAGTTGATGTCCCCTGGATAAGAGAGGAATCGCGCATATCCAATCCAGGTTTTTGGCAGGTCCCATTTCTATTCAGTTCAGCCAGATGAATTTCACTTCTGTACTTGAATGCATTGGAAGGGAATTGACCACAACCATGATCCAAATGTAGCTTAGAAGCTGAGCAAAAATAACTAGCAATGTCTGCTCTTGCTCTGTGGTTTCTGCTCCACAGGGTTTCACCCTGCATACCTCCTCGCTCCAGGTACAAGCCCTTAGGCATAGCTCTGATCTAGGATTAGATTACCTTGACTTTCACAATTCCTTACTTTAAGCATTAGGAGAAGACCATGTAAACATCACCTTAGATCAGAGTCTAGGAGTAGACAATGTAAACATCACCTTAGATCAGAGTCTAGGAGTAGACAATGTAAACATCACCTTAGATCAGAGTCTAGGAGAAGACAATGTAAACATCACCTTAGATCAGAGTCTAGGAGAAGACAATGTAAACATCACCTTAGATCAGAGTCTAGGAGAAGACAATGTAAACCTCACCTTAGATCAGAGTTTAGGAGAAGACAATGTAAACCTCACCTTAGATCAGAGTTTAGGAGAAGACAATGTAAACCTCACCTTAGATCAGAGTCTAGGAGAAGACAATGTAAACATCACCTTAGATCAGAGTCTAGGAGAAGACAATGTAAACATCACCTTAGATCAGAGTCTAGGAGTAGACAATGTAAACATCACCTTAGATCAGAGTCTAGGAGAAGACAATGTAAACATCACCTTAGATCAGAGTCTAGGAGAAGACAATGTAAACATCACCTTAGATCAGAGTCTAGGAGAAGACAATGTAAACATCACCTTAGATCAGAGTCTAGGAGAAGACAATGTAAACCTCACCTTAGATCAGAGTTTAGGAGAAGACAATGTAAACCTCACCTTAGATCAGAGTCTAGGAGAAGACAATGTAAACATCACCTTAGATCAGAGTTCAAATCAAATCAAATCGAATTTTATTTGTCACATACACATGGTTAGCAGATGTTAATGCGAGTGTAGCGAAATGCTTGTGCTTCTAGTTCCGACAATGCAGTGATAACCAACAAGTAATCTAACTAACAATTCCAAAACTACTGTCTTATACACAGTGTAAGTGGATAAAGAATATGTACATAAGGATATATGAATGAGTGATGGTACAGAGCAGCATACAGTAGATGGTATCGAGTACAGTATATACATATGAGATGAGTATGTAGACAAAGTAAACAAAGTGGCATAGTTAAAGTGGCTAGTGATACATGTATTACATAAGGATGCAGTCGATGATGTAGAGTACAGTATATACATATGCATATGAGATGAATAATGTAGGGTAAGTAACATTATATAAGGTAGCATTGTTTAAAGTGGCTAGTGATATATTTACATCATTTCCCATCAATTCCCATTATTAAAGTGGCTGGAGTTGGGTCAGTGTCAATGACAGTGTGTTGGCAGCAGCCACTCAATGTTAGTGGTGGCTGTTTGACAGTCTGATGGCCTTGAGATAGAAGCTGTTTTTCAGTCTCTCGGTCCCAGCTTTGATGCACCTGTACTGACCTCGCCTTCCAGTTTAGGAGAAGACAATGTAAACAAACTTCACATTGTGCTGACCCACCTACATACAGTACATTGATTGATGAAATAGGAAGTTTCATTAACCATTGTCTGGCTCTCCCACAGACTGGAGGAGGGTTGGTTGGTGAGTTGATGTCCCCTAGTTCCCTTGCTCCCTCGCTTCCTCCCTCGCTCCCTCTCTCCCTGCCTCCTCAGCAGGGTTGTTCTGAAACATCTTATCTTTCTTCGCTGGCTTCCAGTGTGTAAGAAGGAGTGGTAGACGGACAACATTTCAGTTGCAATAGCCATCACCCGGCACCACATACAGCATAAGGCTTTGTTTACTCATAGTATTTATCATTGGTCTGCCACTGGTGTGGAAATGTGGAATATGTCTATCACTTACACACCTTTGATATTCTAACCCTTCTCTTCACTTAGTTCCTTTCAACAGGGTGGAGGAGGGGGGGTTAGGCGATAGAGTATGTCTGCCATGGCGACCGTGCCCAGCTACACCCCTTCGCTATGGGTGAGGATGTGCCACGCCCTCCCCCGGCTGGACCTCACCATGACGATGAGAGACAACCTCTTCATCCCTGACAGCTGGGAGTACCAACAGGTAACAGAAAACACCCACAGCCAATCACATCCATCGCAAACTACAACACGACTGATTGATTCATATTTATCTCAAGTTTTCTCTTGGTTCAAACAACAAGATCGACAATAAAAGACAGCTAAGATTCAATGAAAAATATGTATTGCACTTGGTAAGAATGAGAACCAAGTCTGATCCAGAATCCCCCCACCCCTCTGTTTTGCACAGCGGCATCTGCAGAATCATACTGGTATTATTAGAGCATTTAAACAGCTTATTCATGCGAGTGGTGCAAGTGGCCTAGTTATTGACAGGGAAACGAGCCCAGACCACTCAGAAGAATCTTGACCTGGATTTCAAGTCATCAGAAATATTACACCACCTGGCTGTCTCTCCTCAAAACTGTTAGCACTTAATTACACTGTTCTGTTCATATCTCCACCACAGTTCAGTTTACATCCCTCAGCTCCACTACAGACTCCATCTTATTTCACATTCATTCTCATCAGTACGGTTTGAGTAGGATTTGGTTTGAGTGTTTTAATCTGGAGACACTGTAGTAGTAGCAGCAAAATGTTGTATTGTCTTTGTGGTAGAAAACACACCATTTTGTTGTGTTGTTCATTTCTAGGTTTCACCATTCCCTTCCAGTGGCTCTACGTCCCTACTCCCTACGTCACACACATTGCATGTTTACAACATGTCTATGGTACCGAGAGGGGGATTCTCAAATGATCCGCCAGTAGAGAAAGACAAAAGAAATGGGAAGCACTTGGAGAGAGAATGAGAGGGAGATGATGAGTAACGTGAGGAGGTCGTGGGGAACAGAAGACAGGACAGAAAGAGAGATTAAAAAGGAGAGGATGAGTAACGTGAGGAGGTCGTGGGGAACAGAAGACAGGACAGAAAGAGAGAGTAAAAAGGAGAGGATGAGTAACGTGAGGAGGTCGTGGGGAAAAGAAGACAGGACAGAAAGAGAGATTAAAAAGGAGAGGATGAGTAACGTGAGGAGGTCGTGGGGAACAGAAGACAGGACAGAAAGAGAGAGTAAAAAGGAGAGGATGAGTAACGTGAGGAGGTCGTGGGGAAAAGAAGACAGGACAGAAAGAGAGAGTAAAAAGGAGAGGATGAGTAACGTGAGGAGGTCGTGGGGAACAGAAGACAGGACAGAAAGAGAGAGTAAAAAGGAGAGGATGAGTAACGTGAGGAGGTCGTGGGGAACAGAAGACAGGACAGAAAGAGAGAGTAAAAAGGGATAGAGAAAGTGAGGGTGGCAGTGAATGTATTTAAGTAGGTCACAGATTATTAATAGAGTTGCAGTGGCGTGGATAGAAAGAGAAAGAGAGAGGGAGAGAGGAGGGGGAGAGAGGGGGAGGGGGAGGGGAGGGGAGTGAGGGGGAGACGGAGAGAGGGAGGAGAGGGGAGAGAGGGAGGGGAGGGGAGAAAGAGGGGAGGGGGAGAGAGAAGAGGGGAGGGGGAGAGAAGGAGGAAGGAGGAAGGGGGAGAGAGAAAGGGGGAGGGAGGGGGAGAGGGAGGAAGGGTGAGAGAGAAAGGGGGAGGAAGGGGGAGGGAGGGGGAGAGAGGGAGGAAGGGGGAGAGAGAGGGGAGGGGGAGAGAGGGGAAGAGAGGGAGGAAGGAGGAAGGGGGCGAGGGAGAGGGAGGGGAGGAAGGGTGAGAGAGAAAGGGGGAGGGAGGGGGGAAGGGGGAGGGGGGGGAGAGAGGGAGGAAGGGGGAGAGAGAGGGGGAGGGGGAGAGAGGCGGAGAGACGCGAGAGGGGAGAGAGAGAGGGAGGGGGAGAAAGAGGGGAGGGGGAGAGAGAGGGAGGGGAGGGGGATAGAGAGGGGGAGAGAGAAAGGGGGGAGAGGGAGGAAGGGTGAGAGAGAAAGGGAGGGGGAGAGAGGGAGGAAGGAAGGGGGAGAGAGAGGGGAGCGGGAGAGGGGAGAGGGAGTGTGGGGGGGAGAGAGAGCGAGGGTAAAAAGGTAAAAAGGAGAGGATGAGTAACGTGAGGAGGTCGTGGGGAACAGAAGACAGGACAGAAAGAGAGTAAAAAGGAGAGGATGAGTAACGGAGGTCGTGGGGAACAGAAGACAGGACAGAAAGAGAGGTAAAAAGGAGAGGATGAGTAACGGGGAGGTCGTGGGGAACAGAAGACAGGACAGAAAGAGAGTAAAAAGGAGAGGATGAGTAACGTGAGGAGGTCGTGGGGAACAGAAGACAGGACAGAAAGAGAGAGTAAAAAGGAGAGGATGAGTAACGTGAGGACGGGGAACAGAAGACAGGACAGAAAGAGAGAGTAAAAAGGAGAGGATGAGTAACGTGAGGAGGTCGTGGGGAACAGAAGACAGGACAGAAAGAGAGAGTAAAAAGGAGAGGATGAGTAACGTGAGGAGGTCGTGGGGAACAGAAGACAGGACAGAAAGAGAGAGTAAAAAGGAGAGGATGAGTAACGTGAGGAGGTTGTGGGGAACAGAAGACAGGACAGAAAGAGAGAGTAAAAAGGGATAAAAAAGAGAGGGGAGAGGGAGTGTGGGGGGGGAGAGAGAGAGAGGGAGTGGGGAGAGGGAGAGTGTGGAGGAGAGAGGGAGGGGGGAGAGAGAAGGGGGAACATGGATGGGTGGGGGGCTATATAGAGCAGGAGGCAGCAGAGAGAGGGATAAGAGATAAGGTGGAGGAGAGGAAAATTAGGGAGGGAGAGAGTGAGACAGGCAGATGGAGAGGGATAATGCTGTAGATAAGTGTTCTGGCTAAATGCACTCTTCAGTAAAGTTGAGTATGATAGATGTTAGTATGTCAGAGTGCAGGCTGAAGATGAGATGCAGGAGAGATGTGACAGGGGTTAGTAACGTTAATGTTCACTACAGCTTGCAGCTGAGGTAGTAGTGTGACGATACAAGGCAGCTTTTAACCCTTAATCATGTTCAGTATGTATGTTAAACAGTCAGGAATGATATTATTACATTCAACTACTGGTTAATGAATGCAGTAGGTATGCACTTCTGAATGGAGTCATACAGATTAGTTTGTGTGTGCCTGTGTTTGTGTGTGTGTGTGTGTGTGTGTGTGTGTGTGTGTGTGTGTGTGTGTGTGTGTGTGTGTGTGTGTGTGTGTGTGTGTGTGTGTGTGTGTGTGTGTGTGTGTGTGTGTGTGTGTGTGTGTGTGTGTGTGTGTGAAAAGCCTCCAGCTTTTTAGTTGATGTCCCCTGGATAACTTTATACACTTTATGTTCTTATCACCTTTCACTTCCACTGCTTGGGTAGGTAGGACTGTACGCCATTTGTCACAGTGGAATTATAGGACCAAAGAATATTGTGGTCAATTGTAGCTCATTTGGTTGAGCATGGCGCTTGTAATGCCAGGGTAGCGGGTTCGATCCCCAGGACCGCCCATACGTAAAATGTATGCACGCATGACTGTAAGTTGTTTTGAATAAAAGGGTCTGCTAAATGGCATATACAGTAAATTAATATTGCGATTTTCAGTATCACAATATCAACCTGTTATTTAGCTATTTTGCATAAATACACTGTATGGATTCTTGCAGAATATTGAGGTTCCCATGATGAAGGCTGGGAATACACTAATGTCCTCATGACTGACACGTGCACCTCCCAGCTGCTCTGAATCCCTGTTGTTATCCATAACACAGTATATTGATACATTTACCCAGCCCTGGTTGCTACAGTCTGGGCTCAATATTTGACTCTCAAATGGTGTGGAGGAGGCTCATGGGAGTTTCATTCCTTATATTAGTTAGACAGTGGTGCATGATGTGTCTCTGACATACAGTTCTATCCCACGGGCAAAAATATGTTGAACCATTTTATCAATGTTGAGAAATGAAGAAATGAAACGTATACAAATTTGAACCAGATTTCCACCATAAGTCAACAACAGAATTTCAAGGGTTGATTTATTCACATGTTGACAATGCAATTAAATATCAACTGATTATAGAGATTGATTTTACGTTATGTCAGGTTTTTGCCCAGAGGGATAATGTTACTGAGAAAGGCATTTTCCATTATGCAATCAAGTACAATGACAGTGTTGCTCATCAGTCTGTAATGTGCTGTGTTGAATTTGATTTACTCTCTTAGACTCTACTGGTCCTCTCTAGTCTCTCGGCCATTGCTCTCGTTCTCTCCCTCCTCGTCATTATCTCCTTCCTTATACACTACTGCTGCTGTCGCCGTGGTGACCGGAGTGAGGGATCTGAGGAAGAGGAGGAGGATGAAGAGGGCAGCACTGGCCATGGATACGGAGGCAAGAAAGGGCGGGGTATCTGCTGCGTCACCTGGGTGTCGGTGGCGGCTGTCACACTGTGCTGGTGAGTAAGAGAGGTTATTGTGACGTCACTGCCAGGGTCAATGTGATGTCATTATGAGGGTCATTGTGACCTCTTTATGCGAGCCATTGGGATATTGTGATGTCCTGTCGTCTGTGTGACATCAGTGTCATGAGTGTTGTATTCATGAACTGTGACCAAACCATATGACCATTTGTCACAAGGATAGAGGAAAGGGAATCCTTTTTATAACACAGAGGTACCATCTTCTAACTTTCATTATTTCCCAATGGTCCAATAACCATGTGTGAGTTTTGATGTAAGTTATTTTCAGAGCACTGTAGAAAGTAGTGTCCAGTCCCTGCTTTACAATGGGTTAGTATTTTGCTCCCGGCAATATCTGACACAGACAGGTGACCTAACTGACCGTGGTCAAGTTGTCGTGTGACCACATGGACCAGGCCACTGAGGTTAGGTGTTTGGGCTTGTGACAGCATGTTTGTGGTTTGGAAATTGAATCGTGGTTTCCTATCACCGTGACGATGATGTCAGAAGTTCCATCTCAGTGTATTGAATCCTCTCTCCTCTGTTCCCTCTCTGGTGACTATGCTGTCATCCACTGTCATGAGGGCGTTTAGTCACATTGTGACAGGATGTTCATTTTAAGTTTGCATGAGGATATTGCAGCAGGTATTCAAATCTGACCCTACGAGGTCCAGAGTACTTACTGCTGGTTGTCTGTTCTGCCTGATTATTAATTGCACCCACCTGGTGTCGCAGGTCTTAATCAGTCCCTGATTAGAGGAGAAGAATGAAGTAGAACTGGTTTAGCGGTCCAGATTAGAATTTGCGGGGTTTACTGAGCCAGATTGGGTTCTCGTATAGAAAACCCACAGTTAAACACCTTCAGCTCTGACCCCGCATGATGTTGGATGTCCCCTCCCGTCTCAGCAGCATAGCATTGTCACATGTTATCGGATTGCATTGTCAGCCTGAGTTGATGTCACTGCTTTATCAAACAGCACAATGTGCTCCAGATCTGATTTCCGCTTCAGTGATGTCATCATTATGCAGGTGTTTGTGTTATGGTGGTCATGTTCCCCCCTGCGGCCGTGATGATGTCATCATTATGCAGGTGTTTGTGTTATGGTGGTCATGTTCCCCCCTGCGGCCGTGATGATGTCATCTCTCTCTCTGATACACAACCTTCTTGCTGTTTAGATGAAAAAGGGTAGTAGACATCTTAGTTTTAGAAATGCATTGTGGGGAAATATCAAATGACACCCTATTCTTCAAGTTGTGCATCAGAGCACATATATGACACACATGATGCTGTCATAGAAAACATACACGTTGGACTGTATGAAACACAACACTCCTCTTTTTCTGCCGCTTTCTAATCTGGGTCACATACTTTGTGGGAGATTGGGTCATACCATTGCTCTTGGGTGCGAGGGGATTTGGTGAACATCTGGCCGAAGCTTTAATCTGAATATTTGAATAACAGAGAGATATATATATATGTGATTATTTTTTATGTTTTTAATATCACTCCAACTGAAGACTGCAGATGCAGACGCTGCTAAAACTCTTCTAAGCTATCTGTATGTTTTCTAGTTTTCCTGTGGTCGTTAGTTCGTTCATTTCTCACATTTCACATCACTCTCACCAGTTCCATCTTGTTGTGTCAAATTCATTTTATATGTACATACAGTACAAACTGAATTAAACATGAATTTCTCTCCCTCAATCCCTGTTCCCCTTTTCGCAGTGTTGCCATAGGCGTTGGTTTCTATGGCAACAGCGAGGCTAATGATGGGATATATCAGTTGACCTCATCTCTTCTCACAGCCAATTACACACTGGCTTCCATCGATCTGCTGGTGAGTACTCCAGCTCCTCCCTCCCAGCAAATTTCAGACATGCACAATATCTACCCTGCTGTGTGTGTGGTGTGTGTGTGTGTGTGTGTGTGCGTGCGTGCGTGCGTGCATGTGTGTGGTAGACATATTGGCGGAGAGGGAGAGAAAGTGGGGTGTAAACTTGTCAGGTGTGATATAGATCTGTCTGTCCCCACACGGTCACTCAGTGGTTTATTTGTCTGTCCTCGTGCGGTCACTCAGTGGTTTATGTCTGTCCCCATGCGGTCACTCAGTGGTTTATCTGTCTGTCACAAGCGGTCACTCAGTGGTTTATCTGTCTGTCCCCATGCGGTCACTCAGTGGTTTATCTGTCTGTCCCCACACGGTCACTCAGTGGTTTATCTGTCTGTCCCCATGCAGTCACTCAGTGGTTTATCTGTCTGTCCCCACACGGTCACTCAGTGGTTTATCTGTCTGTCCCCACACGGTCACTCAGTGGTTTATCTGTCTGTCCCCATGCAGTCACTCAGTGGTTTATATGTCTGTCCCCACGCAGTCACTCAGTGGTTAATATGTCTGTCCCCATGCAGTCACTCAGTGGTTTATATGTCTGTCCCCATGCAGTCACTCAGTGGTTTATATGTCTGTCCCCATGCAGTCACTCAGTGGTTTATATGTCTGTCCCCACTGCAGTCACTCAGTGGTTTATATGTCTGTCCCCATGCAGTCACTCAGTGGTTTATATGTCTGTCCCCATGCAGTCACTCAGTGGTTTATATGTCTGTCCCCATGCAGTCACTCAGTGGTTTATCTGTCTGTCCCCATGCAGTCACTCAGTGGTTTATATGTCTGTCCCCATGCAGTCACTCAGTGGTTTATATGTCTGTCCCCATGCAGTCACTCAGTGGTTTATATGTCTGTCCCCATGCAGTCACTCAGTGGTTTATATGTCTGTCCCCATGCAGTCACTCAGTGGTTTATATGTCTGTCCCCACACGGTCACTCAGTGGTTTATATGTCTGTCCCCATGCAGTCACTCAGTGGTTTATATGTCTGTCAGTCCCAGTGGTTTATCTGTCTGCAGTCACTCAGTGGTTTATATGTCTGTCCCCATGCAGTCACTCAGTGGTTTATATGTCTGTCAGTCCCAGTGGTTTATCTGTCTGCAGTCACTCAGTGGTTTATATGTCTGTCCCCACACGGTCACTCAGTGGTTTATCTGTCTGTCCCCACACGGTCACTCAGTGGTTTATATGTCTGTCCCCAGTGGTTTATATGTCTGTCCCCACGGTCACTCAGTGGTTTATCTGTCTGTCCCCATGCAGTCACTCAGTGGTTTATCTGTCTGTCCCCATGCAGTCACTCAGTGGTTTATCTGTCTGTCCCCACACGGTCACTCAGTGGTTTATATGTCTGTCGGTCACTCAGTGGTTTATGTCTGCAGTCACTCAGTGGTTTATCTGTCTGTCCCCACACGGTCACTCAGTGGTGCAGTTCAGTGGTTTATGTCTGTCCCCATGCAGTCACTCAGTGGTTTATCTGTCTGTCCCCAGTGCAGTCACAGTCAGTGGTTTTTCTGTCTGTCCCCACACGGTCACTCAGTGGTTTATATGTCTGTCCCCATGCAGTCACTCAGTGGTTTATCTGTCTGTCCCCATGCAGTCACTCAGTGGTTTATATGTCTGTCCCCATGCAGTCACTCAGTGGTTTATCTGTCTGTCCCCACAGTGGTTTATCTGGTCACTCAGGGGTTTATATGTCTGTCCCCACACGGTCACTCAGTGGTTTATGTCTGTCCCCATGCGGTCACTCTGTCCCCACGGTCACTCAGTGGTTTATGTCTGTCCCCATGCAGTCACTCAGTGGTTTATCTGTCTGTCCCCACACGGTCACTCAGTGGTTTATCTGTCTGTCCCCATGCAGTCACTCAGTGGTTTATATGTCTGTCCCCACACGGTCACTCAATGGTTTCAGTGGTTTATATGTCTGTCCCCATGCGGTCACTCAGTGGTTTTATTTGTCTGTCCTCATGTCTGTCCCCACACGGTCACAATGGTTTCAGTGGTTTTATGTCTGTCCCCATGCGGTCACTCAGTGGTTTATATGTCTGTCCCCATGCGGTCACTCAGTGGTTTATATGTCTGTCCCCACGCGGTCACTCAGTGGTTTATATGTCTGTCCCCACACGGTCACTCAGTGGTTTATATGTCTGTCCCCACACGGTCACTCAGTGGTTTATATGTCTGTCCCCATGCGGTCACTCAGTGGTTTATATGTCTGTCCCCACGCGGTCACTCAGTGGTTTATATGTCTGTCCCCACACGGTCACTCAGTGGTTTATATGTCTGTCCCCACGCGGTCACTCAGTGGTTTATATGTCTGTCCCCACGCGGTCACTCAGTGGTTTATATGTCTGTCCCCACGCGGTCACTCAGTGGTTTATATGTCTGTCCCCACGCGGTCACTCATTGGTTTATATGTCTGTCCCCACGCGGTCACTCAGTGGTTTATATGTCTAGGTGATGGATGCCCTCTTTCTTCTGTATATGTTTTTCATTGTAATTCAATCTCCACCCACCGCATGTTGTTGATTATACAACTACAAACTCTCTATGATTACATGACCATGAGATTGATTGTATGACTCATGACCTCCACCTCTCTGTTCTGCCCCACCCCTCCCTCTCCGCCTCCCCAGGTTTCAGACATAATCTCTGGGCTACAGCTGACCATCGCTGGGCCCCTGACCACTATGGAGGAGCTGTTTACAGGCAGTAAGCCCTACTTGGTGTCCACCCGGAACTGTAGGAGACTGTCAGAGAACGTGGTGTCCCTGCTCACCTCTCTGACCATGGCTCGCTCCTCTGACGGGGGTGCCTGGAACAGCAGTAACAATAGGGAAGATCCTCCCATAGCAGCCCTCACCCCTGTGCCCCCCTCCATGGCCCCCACAGTGGCACCAGTCGGAGGGGTCATGCCAAGCCCCTTCTCCCCTGGCTGGGCAGCCAACACACTGATGGTCAACGAGGACTACAGGTGAGGGAAGGGAGTGGGAGTGTCTTCTTCTCCAATGTTTTTAATTGGGTGTTAAGAACACACATAGCGTGAGCCAGTATATCACTCCCTTGTGGTTTGCTGAAAGATTGAGTTTTGCGTTCAGCACCATAGAAATGTATATGGAAGTGTACTCCCTGCATTGTGTGGTTCTATGGTGTCCTATTGCTGAGATGGCTGTTATCTCCTGGGCTGTAGGTGGCTGTCCTACATGCTGCTGTTGCTGTTGGACCTCCTAGTGTGTCTGTTCATCCTGCTGGGGCTAGCCAAACAGGCCCGCTGGCTCCTCATCCTGTAAGCACACACACACACACACCGACAGTTAAACCCTTGTATTGCACCGAACAACATTGAGTTTGTGCTCTGTGCTCTGTGACTCTGTGTCATGTAGGCTGTGTAATATATGATGGTTACTAGTGTATGTGGTTTTTCTCCTCCCAGGATGACGGTGCTGGCCTGGCTGGCTCTGTTCCTGAGCTGGGGATCCCTGGGCCTGGAGACTGCCACTGTGGTGGTGTGTACTGACTGATAAAGGGAGGAGAGGTGGAGGGGTGGTGTGTGTTGTTGAGGGGAAGGGAGGGAGTTGATCGTTCATGGTTGGCTAGAGAGTATCTCAGGAATGTCTTAAAGAAGTACTTCTGTTGGTGTCTGTCTGCATGTGTGTGTATGTGTTTCTGTATTGCATTCAGTGTGTCTCTGTGCCCCTTGTGCTAATCTGTGAAAAGACTGGCCTCCTAGGGAACACTGCAGTCATGGCAGGGGATCAAGAAGGAGGGAAAATGGGGCAGAAATGTGTGTGTGTGTGTGTGTGTGTGTGTGTGTGTGTGTGTGTGTGTGTGTGTGTGTGTGTGTGTGTGTGTGTGTGTGTGTGTGTGTGTGTGTGTGTGTGTGTGTGTGGGGGGGGCATGCATGTGTATGTAAGTAGTACATGTTAATGCATGTTAGCTTGTGTGTGTGGGGGGGGCATGCATGTGTATGTAAGTAGTACATGTTAATGCATGTTAGCTTGTGTGTGGGCGTGTGGCTTGGAGGGTGATGGAAGAAGAACACAAGTCCTTTCAGAGAGAGAGAGAGAGAGATTGAGTCCCAGAGAGAGGGAGAGTTGAGAGGGAGAACTGAGGGAGAGAGAGAGGGAGGGAGGTAGGGAGGACTTCTCCAAAGACTCACCAGAACCCACAGAGAGAAAGAGAGGGGGTTGGAGAAGGTGTTTGTTTAGGGTGGTGTAGAAATGGGACTAGTGGGACAGCCAGTGACAGTAAAAACACCATTTGATTCTATGCTATGACACTATCTTGGCCATTCTATTGATTGATGCCTACCACAACACCACAGACCATCACACATAATTACAGTAAAAGCAACTAATTATTCTAGCATTTAAATAAAGTTTAAATAAAAATTAAAAAAACATTTGGAGGGAATAGAGAACATAGAGATCTTTATTCAATATTGCATTGATAAAGAATTGGCAGCGAGCCAGGAATATAGAACTGTTGATGACATTTGCTGAGAACTGCCAGGGAGTGTTCTTTCTTGCAACTGTCCCTTTCCAAATCCATGCCTTGGAAGTTTGTCAGGAGAGAGGGGCAGTGGGGGGGAGACATTTGTGTGTGTGTGCGTGCCCCTGTGCGCGCCCCTGTGTCTATGAAAGAAGGTTGAAAGGCCTGGAGGGAGAGTGGTTCAAGCAGACCAGTGTCATGTGGAGCTGGCTGGAGATGTCTCAGAGCCCGTCCAGCGGTCCACACAGAGCCCTTCTGTCCCT